>NC_068994.1:54845764-54847356 GCF_001194135.2 Octopus bimaculoides | reverse complement strand
TATATATATATATATATATATATATATATATATGTATGTGTGTGTATATGTTTGTGTGTCTGTGTTTTGTCCCCCCAACATCGCTTGACAACCGATGGTGCTGTGTTTACGTCCCCGTAACTTAGCGGTTCGGCAAAAGGGACCGATAAAATAAGTTCCAGGCTTACAAAGAATAAGTCGTGGGATCGATTTGCTCGACTAAAGGCGGTGCTCCAGCATGGCCAGTCAAATGACTGAAACAAGTAAAAGAGAGAATATATATATATACATATATATATATACATATAGAGGTATGAAAAAGGTTAATTAATACATTTCAAAACTGAAACCCGGCAACTGTCACACAGTGCAACCTCAATGACTCGTTCTGCCGTGAGTCAGTGACAACTGTACGGCATTTAGTGCCAGTAGAAGTATGTGTTAGTGTTTATGTACCATAGTTTAGTTAGTCGAGTGTTAAAAACTATTGAATGTTATAATTTGCACTTTACACGGTGCGGTGTTTTGGCAGAATCGTTAGAGCATCGGACGAAATTCCATGCGGTATTTGTTCCGGCTTTTTTACGTTCTCAGTTAAGTTCAAATTCCTACGTCGTCGATTCCTTTTTATTGATTCGGGAATCAATAAATTAAGACATCACTCCAAGTAGTGGAGCCAATTTAATCGATTACCGATCTGTGCCAACGGCAACAGGGCTGCAAGCTTGGTTGCAGTAGATAGAATCTAGACCCTATTCATATTGTGGACAGGTGAAACGGTGCACCGGTCGATGTATTAAAACTACTGTTACAAAAGGTGCGTGTTTTTTTCTGGCTAACGAAACACAAACACGCACCAGCCTGTTATTAAACCTACACATATGCGCGCTCTAAAATCGGACCCCTTAACTAAATAAAAACTGAATATTGGAAGAAATGGTCATGATTGTCATACAACTCCAAAGGTTCTGAGAATAAGCATCAATGCATTAGCACCAATCTTATATGTGAGATTTTATTCGTTTGCTGGGTTTCGATTAAGTATTTTAAATCAAAAAAAATTATCAATTTTTCTCATAAATTATATTTCCTCATTAGATTGTTTTTCTTCACAAACTGATCACCAATATCGAATTTCTGTAAAAGGAATCGTTTTCAATAAATTGTATGTATTGTGTCTGTTATGTCAATAAAAATGAAAGTAAACACACGCACTGGTTCAATACCACATTTTATTTTACTAACTATCCAATGAGATTTGTATTATTTATATTACATTATCTTTATTTCCTATATTTTAATACTTTTTCAAAGATTTTTAAAAAATGTGAAAATAAGCATTTTTGCATACGTATACCGTAATCCCTCAGCCATCGCAGATGTTACGTTCCAAAGCCCCCCACCCACCGCGATGGGTGAAAATCCGCGAAGTAGAAACAGTAGTGTACTGTTTATTTTTATATAGTTTGTATATATTTATCTTATTATAAATGCAAAACAACGCCACGGAGGAATCGACGTAAACTTGAATAATAAACCGCGATATGGCGAAGAATTACAATATTTTCCATCACACACAGACACACACACACACACACACACACACACACACA
>NC_068994.1:54844889-54845542 GCF_001194135.2 Octopus bimaculoides | reverse complement strand
AGTTCAGAGGGAGATTCAGTGTGGCACAGAACGTGTCAAGCCTGGCCCTTTGAACTACAGGTACAACTTGTTTTTGCCAACATGGACAGGAAGAACCCGAAAAAAAAAAAACGTCTTGCTCGAGGACACAACGCGCCGCTGGGAATTGAACTCACGACCACATAATCGTGAACCGAATATCCTAACCTCTAAGCCTCGCGCCTTCACGCATAATAAAGATATACACAAATGCACACACACACACACATGTACGCTTGTATATACAAACATAGACACACACACGCAAATATATACGTACACAAATATTTATTTAAACATATGCACGAGATCGATGTGTACGTTATGGTGATTGGCCTACGTGTGTGTGTGTGCGTGTGTGCAGGCGTACGTGTGTGTGTATGTGTGTGTGTGTGAGTGGGAGGAGGCGTTCATACCGAGAGACAAAAATCTTGACAGTTTAACAATACAAATTTTGTTTTCTCAACATAAACACCCATCCACGCATATGCAAATATATTTACACATGGACATACAACTGTGTGTATATATATATATATATATATATATATGTGTGTGTGTGTGTGTGTGTGTGTATTTTCTCTCTCTCTCTCTCTCTCTCTCTCTCACACACACACACACACACACACACACAC
>NC_068994.1:54842772-54844315 GCF_001194135.2 Octopus bimaculoides | reverse complement strand
AGCTACATGTTTCTTTGATAGAAGACGTGGCATTGCTACATTAAAATCTTTCATCTCCACATTAACAAGCTGTTGATGTTGTTGTTGTAGTCTTATATTTACTTTTAGCCCTAGGCTAGCTCAAATCGAGCCGCCGGAATACAAACCACAAATAGACGCGATCAGCTGCAATCACGTTCCGCCTTTCCGTTACAAACCAACGGGGCAGACTCTGCATGGTCACTCGGCGTGCTAGAAACACCAGCCAGTTCTGCCCACCGCAAATTACACTCTATCGTGTGTTTGGTTTTTTTATTTTCCGCATATTTCTTTTAAACAAAAAAAAAAAAACAGACGGGACGGCCAAGGGAGGATTGCCGTTTGATGATAGGCTCGCTTGATCACAGGGGATAAACGAATGTATTGACAATATCCCATCTTTTATTTATATATTTTCGCAAGCAACTGGCTTTAATATCCAACATATCTTCTTTTCTAAATGATAATGTGTGATTATTTTGAGAGATGTTGCTGCTATTTCTAATAGATCGGGCGACCACGTAAAAAAAAAACAAACAAAATAATTTCATTAAAAAAATTTTTTTTTGTTTATCCTTCAACCCCAGGTCAACAGCAATTGAGCAAGTCTATAAACAAAGGCGTTTCATCCATGGCTTTCCCGGACTATATTATTTATTCAACATCATCCCCTTTTTTTTTTCTTAAATACTAGCGTGTATCAAATAACAGAAGGATTTAGCTGTTATTTCTAGCCAGTTGGGTGACAAATGTGACGAGAGACCCTCCTTGGATGTTTCTTTATAAACTGTAAATAAATATAGCAGTTAAAAGGTTTATCACATAGGAAGCAGTCTTCTGGTGGGTTTTTGCAGGGGCGGAATTTGTGATTTATATAATTTTTCGCTTCTCGCTCTGGATTATAATTAAGGGAGAGAGAGAGAGAGCGACCTGATCCCTATATATATATATCACCTGTTAACATGGATGCCACGTGGGTAGCTACCTCGTAGAAAAGCGGACGATTAGCAGGGTGGGAGTGGGGAGAATAAACAAGACGTGATCTGTATACACACACACATATTCAAACACTTATACATAATATAAATATAATATATAGACACATACATATAGGCATTCATATGTATATAAGTACATATCTACGTGTGTGTGCATATACAAATGTGTATGCGTGTAATGAATGTGTGAGGCCGTGCGTATATCAGAGCGCATTAGTGTATATATATATATATATACATATTTATATTTATATGTATATGTAAATGCCCTTTATACATAGATACATCTATCTATATATATATATATAAGCGTGCACGCGCACAAGGAGCAAATGAGAATATAAATGTATATATTTATACATCAGTGTATATATTTATATACATATACACACAATTGTATGTATATTTATATATACACGCGAACACTCACAAGGAGGAAATGAGAGCTATACACGCACGCATACATACATACATACATACATACATACATACACGCACTCGCACACAAATATATATATATATATATA
>NC_068994.1:54832448-54836200 GCF_001194135.2 Octopus bimaculoides | reverse complement strand
ATACATACATACATACATACATACATACATATATATATATATATATATTAATAGTAATGGTAAGATAACAAAAGAATGAAAGAGACCTCGATATTATGTAAATAGAGGAATTTATCTGTAAATATAATATGTGACAATTATTCGGTTGCCATAATAAGACTCCGAGTTTCGGATGTCGGGGCGGAAACCTCCGGCATCTCGTCAGTTCATTCGAAACTCGGAGTCTTATTATGGCACCCGAATAATCGTCATATATATATGTACACACACACGTATGTATATAACTGTGTATGTACATTGATGGATAACAGTCTGGAGTGTATCAAATGCAAACGTTGAGAATATATTGTTTAATATTATTTTGTCGTTCCAGTAGTCTGTTATTCAAGTAAAATACCACTGGACCGGCTTAAACTATATGCACGCACGCACACACACACACATACACACACCTTACACACTTGACTCCGTTTATTGTAAATACTGGTAACATTACCCATAAGCCATTGTGAGCAAAATTAATCCCACACATCAAAAATACTCAAATACATTGTCTCATCATCTGCTTAATGTTATTAGCCGGTTATCATTATCCCAAAACAACAGTCCCAAAGCGATCACAATAAGCGGCTCTCACTATATTTGTATTCGTTTCCGAAGTTTCTTGACACGAATGTGTGTGTAAAAAAACTGTATTGTCTTAATACCGGGAGTCCCATTTTGCTAATAAAAATCACACGCACTTGTTGTGTTTCATTTTTAATTACTTCATTAATGATTTAATTAATCGCTGTCAAAGTCTCCCACAACGCAACACTGACCTTTGCAAAGGTTTACTATTATTATTATCATTATTTCGCCGTCCTTTTCCTCTCGCCCCCACTTTTGGTGTGTCTGATATTCATATGACGTGTTCTCTACTCTGTGTGTGTGTGTGTGTGTGTGTGTGTGTAATGACCATTGGGTAGTGGAAGTGGTAGTGATGATGATAGTGTTGGCGGAGGCGGTGATGGTGGTGGTGGTGGTGGTGGTGGTGGTGGTATTGATAATTGGTCTGGCTTGGCTGTATGGCTAAGAAGTTCGCGTTGCAATGGCATGGTTTTGGGTTCAGTCCCACTGCACGACACATTAGCCAACTTTCTTCTGCTATGTTCCCTGTACAGGACAATACTGTAGAACTGCCTTAAAAAGCGTCGGAAATAAGAGAAGTACAAAGAACAAAAACATTCAAACCAAAGAATAATTCTCAACTAAGGTGGGTGGGTGGGTCTTCCGAGGTTTGTGGAAACCCCATAAAAAGACTACGACCACTGCGGCCACTAAGGAAAAGTGCCGTCTACCAGCAGTCGCTCTCAAATCTACGAGTGCCAAATGCGTTTTATGTTTACGGCTGAAAAGGACGTTGTTTCTGCCATTTAGCAAAACATAATCACAAAACTTTGTGGTCGCTCGCTTTTTTGTATCTTTCAGAGATATAATCAAATATATTTCGCATCCGCTAAAACGTACTCTCGAGTTCAAAGGTTATTGGTCTTCAACTTGTCCGTAACAATTTTTTGTCGAATCGTAGTGAGGAAGCATTGAAAAAGTGTTAGTGAAAAAAGAAAAAAAGAAGCGTTAGTTGGACTGACCATTGTCCACTCTAGTTCAAAGGACAATTAAGGACTTTACTTTTAATGTGTTACCAAAAAGTAAACTCTACACCAATTTAAAATGGAAATTAAATTTTTATTAAGTTCGACATGTCACGGAAAACGTTTGAGAATCACTTGTCTGGTGTTATTCAGGTCATCTCTACTAATTTCCTTCAAAGCATCTCTCAGGGGTTCAGAATGGCATTCAGCATTAACTTCTCTGTTTTCTAGCATACAACCGGCCAACCTCTTTGCTGTAATCCCATGGTGACCTCACTAATGCTGTTGCCACGATAAAAACTGTTGCTACAAAGTGTCGAAAAAGTGTTAGTAGAAGAACACAGGAGGAAGAGTTAAAACTGTTTGAGAAGCATTGGTCTCGTGTTGCCCAAGTCTGTACCGGTTTCTCGAAAGGGGATTGTCTATACTCAGAATGTCTTTCAGCCGGTCTGTAACTCGACACTGAAAACGATGTTGATCTACGCTTCCCTCTTCATCATAGTAAAGCTCTTCATTACCACTGACCCCATTACTTGCAACATAGTTTATCTGAAGATCAGTCAGAATCTGGCTCTCTAACATGGTAAGGGTTTCTCTGATACCAATCGCTAAACAAACCCCGTTTAATTCCAGTCAATTTTTCTCTTTAGTTTTTCTATCTTTTTTTTTTGTTGTCTAAAATCGTTTTTTTTTTCTTTATGAAGTGAGGGTGTGGTCTTTATATAAACTTTGAGATTACATTTGATGTTACAAAATGATAGCAGCATTTCTTCCGGCTTTGTTTTCTGAGTTCAAATTTCACCGAGGTCGACTTTGCCATTTATCCTTCCAGACTTGATAAAATAAGTACCACTCGAGTACTGGGGGTCGATGCAATCAACAAGACCCCTACCCACGAGAATTTTAGATCTTGTGCCTATGAAAGAAAGGATATTATATTTAATCATTTTTTTTTGTTTCTAAAAATATTTCATTTATGAAGGCGTGGCTGAATGGTAAGAAACTGGTTCGTGGTTCAATGGCAACCATGGGCAATTGTCTCCTACTATAGCCCCGGGGTGGCCAAAATTTGAGAGAGGATTTAGTGGAGGATTCTTTTACTTGTTTCGGTCATTAGACTGCGGCCATGCTGGGGCAACGCCTTGAAGAATTTTAGTCGAACTCATTGACCCCAGTACGTATATTGTTTAAAGCCTGCACTTATTCTATCGGTCTCTTGCCGAACCGCTAGGTTACGGAGACATAAATACACCAACACAGGTTGTCAAGCGGTAGTGGGGGACAAACAGTCACAAACGCGCGCGCGCACGCGCACGCACACACACACACACGCACACACACACATACAAGGGTTACTGTCTACCAAATCTACTCACAAGGCTTTGGTCGGCCCGAGGCTTTTGTAGAAGACACTTGCCCAAGGTGTCACGCTGTGGGACGAACTTCTCACCACCCAGGCACGCATGCGCCTATACTGTGATAAAATAATTGTATATACTTTAAGAGTTCTTCAACTGAAGCCAAACGATTCCAAATATGTTCGGATCGGAACATTTGCTCGAAGACCCGGGCCGTTTGAATATTGCCACTGCTCTCGAAAACACAGGTTCATGTGCCTCCGAGGGCGTCACATACCTGTTATTGGACTGACCATTGTCCACTCTGGCTGGAATGATATTTAAGGAACTTACTTTTATGTGTTACCAAAAAGTAAATTTCACAATTTAGAAGGAAGATTCAATTTTCTTAAGTCCGACATTTCACTAATAATCACGTAGAAATCAGATTAGATACGCAACGCAAATCTTAAGATAAGAGAGAGAAAGTGAGGGCGAGAAAGTGAGGGAGGAAGGGTGGTAGGGTGAATGAGGGTGTATTGAAGAAGAAAAGTGACTTAGTTTACACCCACACACACACACACATACAGACAATCATGCATTGGCACAAACATGCACGTGTATTCACAAATTGTCAAAACATGAGATATCTTAAATGGAGAGAAAGGGGGAGAGTGGGGGGAGAAAGAGAGTAGGGAGAAAAAAAGAGAGTGAGAGAGAGAGAGGGTGAAAGAGAGGAGAGGGGTGAGAGCAGAGTGGAGATTGTGAGAGAGAACATGAG
>NC_068994.1:54830277-54831329 GCF_001194135.2 Octopus bimaculoides | reverse complement strand
ATGACGTCACGGATGCTTTCGTCATCGGGACGCTGGAAGCACTCGTCTGCGGTCGAAATCTCACCCACAATAATTTGGAACCGATGATGGAATTTCCATAAACCAATATGATAAGAGAAAGAACCAAAAAAAAAAAAGCGGGGGGGGGATCTGTTTAAAATTTGAACAACGAAACAATCTTGATGTATGAAAGTGAACGCGTGTGTGTGTGGTGTGTGTAATGTGTGTGTGGTGTGTATCTGTGAGAGTGTGTATGTATGTGTACATGCATATATGCATGTGATTATGTAGGTATGCATTCATGTACGTATGTACATATGTATGCATAGATGTGTGTATGCATGTATGCATGCTTGTGTGTATGTATGTATGTGTGTGTGTCAATGTTTGTATGCGTGTGTGTGTATGCAGAACATCATCGATACGTGTGTGCATGTGTGTGCATCTAAGGAGCTGAAGTGGGCCACAAGATTGCCTTTCAAGGTGAAGGTCATAAGTTATATGACTTTTAGGGTCCACAGATATTTTGGTTATGCCATTGTGTTTTGTTTTGTTTGTTTTTTGCTCATTTTCTTGAACTCGAATTGAGCCACCTTCAGAAAGGAGAGGACGAGAGAATTAATACATGAACGTCAAGATATATATATATACCTGTATTTTTAAGTTTAATTAATTGAAGGTCGTTAAACGCCCTCATATTGTTACACAATACTCCTAATGATTTGGGCAAACACAATTTTTAAACTTATTTTATTTTAATTTAATCGAAATAATTTAATTGAAATCAACTATGTATCACAGTTGCGTAATTATATGTTCAATGATCTTTATCTTAATGAAACAGCTGTTGAGTACAATGATAATAGCTGCTGCATGAGAAATTTATATATGTGTGTATCTGTGTATATATGTGTGTGTGTGTATTCGTGTGTATGTGAGTTGTGTGCATATATAATATATGTATATAAACGTATATGCATGTATGTATGTATATGTATGTGTATATGTATGTGTATATATATATATATATATATATATATATATATATATAT
>NC_068994.1:54826892-54827576 GCF_001194135.2 Octopus bimaculoides | reverse complement strand
AATGACTGGAATAAGTTTAAAGATACGACGTGCTTCTTTCAGTTTCCATCAACCAAATCCAATCGGAGCGCTTCAACCACCACCACCACCGCCACCACTGCCATTACGACCAATTACTGCTGGCGTCACCAGTGCTCTCAGCTTCCGTAATTACCGGCCGCTGCTGCTGCTGTTGCTGTTGCTGTTGCTACTGTTACTGTCATTGCTGCTACTACTACTATCTGCAACTAATCATCATCATCATCATCATCATCATCGTCATCACCATCAGCATCATCAGCATCATCATCATCATCATCATCATCATCATCATCATCGTCGTCATCACCATCATCATCATCATCATCATCATCACCATCATCATCATCATCATCATCATCATCATCATCATCATCATCATCATCATCGTCATCACCATCATCATCATCACCATCATCATCATCATCATCATCAAGTATCGCAACCGTGTTATAACCCCTACTGATGCTAAAACACTGCCACCGCCCCAAAACCACTTCATCTCTCACCATCAACAACTACCTCCCATACCAACATTATCACTACGTCCAACACCAGCACTACCATCAACACCACTCTTAACACCGCCGCCTCCATCATCCTTACCACCACCTCCATCATCCTTACCACCACCTCTACCATCATCGCCAGCAGCAGCACCCCCCC
>NC_068994.1:54822199-54825445 GCF_001194135.2 Octopus bimaculoides | reverse complement strand
GGGGTGGGGTGGGGTGTTGTGGGAGAGTAAGGAGAGAAGGAACAATAACTGTGGTAACCCCCATTGTCATAAAGCACACGGAAAGTGCTGTGGAACGATTGAGGCGCTTATCAAACAGGTATTGTTCGAGCGACATAAGGAAGTGGACAGGTGTGACAGTACGTCATAATTAATAAGCCAGGAACGAGGGTTCGTTGACACGGCGGAAGAGAAAGAGAGAGAGAGAGAGAAATGGATAGAGAGAGAGAGAAAAAGAGAGAGAGAGAGAAAAGGAGAGAGACAGAGACAGAAAGAGAGCAGTAACTCATTCACGCGCACACACACACGCACAGGTACTCTTACGCAGATGTGGTTCCATGAATGTCAATCTGTTGCAAGACAACAAGGATCGTTGTCATCTCTTTGCGTCGCAAAGCAGTGCGTTGCCATAGAAACGGTCGGCTTCGCAGAGAATCTCAGAAAAATCTTCCTCTTAGCACCATCACCGTTACGTTAGTATGATTGATGATTGCAATTCTGATAATGTTAATGTCACGTACACACCTATGTGTGTGTGTGTGTGAGTGTGTGTGTGTGTGTGTGTAAGTGAGTGTGTGTGTATGTGTGTGTATGTGTGTATCTATGAATTTATATATAGGCATATATATGGATACATGTATGTAACTTTGATAATAATAATAATAATAATAATAATAATAATAATAATAATAATAATAATAATAATATAAAGATAATGTATACGTATATGTACATTAATATATATCGTATGCATACATACACACATACACACACACACACATACATGCATACATACATACATACATACATACATACATACATACATACTTATATATGTACGTATATATGTATATATATATGTATATGCGTATGTATATGTACATATGTACAAATATGTATGTATTGTGTGTATACATATGCATGTGTGTGTGTATGTCTGCGCGTGCGTGCGAGCGTGTATGCATGTATTGTGTGCATACATATGTATATATATGTGTGTGTGTGTGTGTGTGTGTGATGACCGATTGTGCCTGCTCTCTCGTCACCGAATTAGACCATCACAGACCCGCACTAGCTGTCGTTTTCACCCGGACTCGCGTTTGCAGCTTCCATGTTTGGCCTCCTACTCCACCAAGAATCGGATAGGGGCCTCACCGGGGACTGCAAAAAAACCCAAATTTTAGATCCAATAAATCTTAAGCAACACCCCGCAGACCCTCTCCAATCTACTGACATGATCCAGAGACAATCCAGCGCAAGGTAACCAGTGCCAAAAAGCGTCGGAAGCTCAGGGATGTGGGATCGCCATGGTCAGAAACGCGAGCAAAAGATTCCCAAAATGTCGAATGCCATCCCCTGCTTGTCTGGTTTTATATCAGAGTGACCTTCTCCTAGAGACATGTTTTAACAAAAGGGATGGGGTATCTTCCAACACGCCGGACACCAAACGGAGGTTTCTGAGGGCCCGTGCTATCAGCACAAAGTCCATTTCACAGGTCTCCTTTTTAGCCCTGCTGGGTTTGTAGCAATCCTTACCAGGAAAGCCTAATGGGGGTACCAGTTTAGTCGTCGACGACCCAACCATGCCATAGGATGTACTTGGTTGCATGTTATCAGTAGCACTCTTAAGTGCCTTTCATCCTTTCGGGGGTCGATAAATTAAGCACGAGTTGCGTACTGGGGTCGATCTAATCGACTGGCCCTCTCCCACAAAATTTCGGGCCTTGTACTTAGAACAGAAAAGAATAAAGGGAGGAAATGTTCTTCGATGACAAAAAACAACAGCGATTAATACATTCACGTTCGAATCTGCCAGGAACCACCAAAAATAAACAGATATGCTATTGCGTAAATTCACGCTGTTCAACGTGCTACGTATGACTTATCACGGATTTTATTTCTCAAGAAACGCTTCGATTCAAGCTTTGATGAAAGAATAAATCCGGATCGTTTTTTGTGGTTGCTGATGCAGATTGTTCACAAATCCGAACATATCTGCAAAGAGGAGGTACGTAAGCTCTCAATCTGATTGAGTTAACGTATTTAGATGTTAATCTTTACCATAAATGAATTACTTCCGTTCTTGCCTCAATTCGAAAACTCGATTGACAATTTCTCCTACGATAATCCACCATACAGAAATGTAAAAATGGCAACACACAGAAACCCAAGAACCCGTTTCGTGTCAAAGATTTCTTTGAATAATATGGCATTCATAATCAATGATTTCACATGACTAACCAGCAGCAACAGCAGCAGCAGCAGCAACGTGACCGTCATCAAGAATGTCAGTGTCAGCTGAAAGAATCTTCTGCAAAAAAGAAAAAAAGAAAGAAAAAAAAAGGAATAGGACGCGTTTGATGTCATCTGGGTTTGAAACGTTGCTCGATAAATGTGGTTTGTTCAGCTTTGGAAAACACAAAAACGCACGCGCACGCAAACAAACAAACAAACTAACATAAACACTCACACATACACACATACACACATATATATGTAATAAATGTATGCATGTATTTAAATGTCACACACGCACAAGCACATCTTCCATCATTTTATCATGGACTGTGGCCATGCTGGGGCGTCTCCTTGAAGGGTTTTAGTCGAATAATCACCCCACCTCACACCACGCCACCAAGTAATTACTTTCAATGGGAGGAAATGTCTGGTACTTGTTCTAGCGCACTCTTTTGCCTCCAATTCCTTCTTTATAATTTTGACCACCAAATTAATTAATATGGAGAAAAAAGATATGGGGGTTTGATAAGGGAGCTCCAATTAAGCACATTTCGGACCAGCGTTGGATTATTTCCTCTCGCTGTTCTTATCGTAATAAATCAAGTGATTCAGTTATTGCTCTGAGTAGATCACAACGAAAGGCACAGTGTTATACTCCATATTCGCTGCCACAAAATATCCACCATTTTTCTACTTTCCTTTTCTTTCTATCTTTCTTTCTTTCTTTCTTACCTTTTTCTTATCTCTATTACATTACACTTATCTATCGTTTTATCATCGCCCAGGCAGTTGAATAGCCTCGTTTTAAAGGTTAGGGCGTTGTCCTGTTATATATATATAAAGGTGCAAAAAATTTAAGACGGAAACAACACAGATGAAATGAAAACAAGATGTATTATTAAGTTTATAGATAGGCACATACTTACGTATTTGTGTGGCTATATAAGTATATATATATATATATATATATATATATATATATATATATAT
>NC_068994.1:54820035-54822120 GCF_001194135.2 Octopus bimaculoides | reverse complement strand
AGTAGTAGTAGTAGTAGTAGTAGTAGTAGTAGTAGTAGTAGTAGTAGTAGTAGTAGTAGTAGTTGTTGTTGTTGTTGTTGTTGTTGTTGCTATAAAGTCAACTTACAGTGAACCGATTTTCGATCTCAAAGGTATTCTATACCATTAAAAACAACCTCACCTTTCTCTCTCTCTTTCTCTCTCTCTCTCTCTCTCTCTCTCTCTCTCTCTCTCTCTCTCTTCTCTTCTTTTTTTCTGCAGACATTGTGTATCCCTGCCACATTATCTAATGTCTCATTCTGTTTTTAGACGTTAGGGATTCGATTTGAGAGTGAAATGGTTGCTATTTCTCATAGACCTATCGACCACGTCGTGGCTTCCGCTCTCATACGCTCAACACAGAAACAATTTCAGAAGCAGAACGATAAATAATTTACTGTATAAAAGTGCTTGGTGAATTCGATTTACTTCGATGCAATTATTTTTTCGAGGATATAAAATTAATTTTCTATTGATTTCATTGAATTCGTATGAGAAGTTCCATCATGTTATTGTGAACTACGATGATACGAAAGATAATAGATCAATAATTAGAACAGCAACGGAATTATGATTAGTAATTGGGATTGATTTTCCAACGGTAAGATTTAAAGCTAATGCAGTATCTGAAAGTAAGTGTTTACATGACCAATAATTTTCATAAACTGGATAAATACTCGACAAATAAAGACGGAAAATAGCTCTTGTTGGATTGGAAACCAATTGTTGCCGACATAAAGACGTAGAGAAAACATCACAAACACACTGAGATCATAGATAAATCCTTTAATTTGGATTAGCAATCTCTTGACATCTTTTCATGTATTACAAAAATCACTTTTGAATAACTGACACGAAGCAGACGACACAGATGTTTTACGGTATTTCAGTTTGATGTCTCCTAGATTGCAGTTCAATTCTGGTTTAACATGCTGTTTAGAGGTTTAAAAATAAATGAAATCATATTGACCGGAAGTGTCGACATTGACATCTCCATAATTTCATAAAGATAATGCAAAGAGAACTAACGTAATCCCTTAATTTTATTAACAGGACTCCCTCGTTATTGCTACGTCCATGGAGACCTACTTGCATAGTAGCTCTTATTGATGTCTTAAGTATTTTAGAAATAGCAGCTGAGGCACAACATTCCAATGTACAATACTGAGCAACGAAGGACACGACTGAGAAAGCAATTCAGTGGCTTGCATGCCGACGAATGGTAGCCAACACAGTTACACATGAACAATACGATAATACTGCATGATTAATGTAGAGAAAAAGCGATGAGAAGTGGTGCTGTTGTTCTTGTTGATTCATCTTAGATTGTTTACTTGAAGTTATCGGATTTTACTCCCGTCACTTCCGGTCCATTTGCTCTGTTTTTTGTTTTTTTTGGGGTTTTTTTGCATCTTAACCCAAATCTGGTCAGAGTTGAATATAAATTTTGTTTATTTGTGTCCGAGATCGATAGCATAATCACTGTTAATTGTGCCAAGTTTTACCTTTGGTGCCTGAAACAAATAATACTGTTTTTCTTTCATATTTTTTTTTGTTTAACTTCCTCGAGATATTTTGGCATTAGACTCTATTGATAATACTCGGAGTGAAATAATATAGCAATATTATTAGACATTTTAATTATAGGAGAGTTGGTGAAAGAGATCTAAAGGGAAGTAATAAAGATTTGACGTTTCGGACTGTTGCTCCTTTATCTGGGAATGAGGAAGAGAAAGAAAGATGAGATGAGAGAATTGTAGAATAGAACAGCAAATAAATAATTATGTCGAACGAAAGAGAAAGTGAGTCGTGCTCAATACATGTTGTAGAGGATATGAATTCTTTCTATTGAAACTGAAAATGAAGGATTGTCACATGCTTCGAGTTTTACGCCACTGCATTCTCGCCTGAAGATCTCAGTGGCGGGAAAATCGAGTCGTGAGGAAAACTTTTCCCTTCTGTTTCAAAAAAAAAAAAAGACTCATATCCTGTACTACACGTATCAAGCACTTCGCTCTCATGCGTCCGACATAAACCAACGTATGCTATATATATATATATATATAG
>NC_068994.1:54818813-54819769 GCF_001194135.2 Octopus bimaculoides | reverse complement strand
TGTATGTATATGTATGTATGTATACGTATGCATGTATGTATGTATACGTATGCATGCATTATGTATGCATGTATGTATATATGTATGTATGTATATGTATGTTTGTATGTATGTTTGTATGTATGTATGTATGTATTGTTTAACCTTATCGTAATGGCTACCAGAAATTCTGCCCGCCGGTCGTTTTTCTTCTTTTCTGCTAGTTAATATAATATGCTAAACTAATTGAATCTAAAACAACCCAAGGCAATACTCTCTCTCCCCCACTTTCTCTCTCTCCCACTCTCTCTCTCTCTCCCACTCTCTCTCTCTCCCACTCCCTCTCTCCGACTCTCTCTCTCTTCGACTCTCTCTCTCCCACTCTCTCTCCCACTCTCTCTCTCCCACTCTCTCTCTCTCCCACTCTCTCTCTCTCCCACTCTCTCTCTCCCTCTCCCTCGCTCATTCTCCTCTCTCTCCCACTCTCTCTCTCCCTCTCCCTCGCTCATTCTCCTCTCCCTCCCACTCCCGAATCAGTCTCTGTACTTAGTAACATCTTCCTTACTCTGACACTAATTATTGGTATCAACTTTTGGACTTGTTATCCGTAGTAATTTTTATTCTTACTTTTCTTCGTGTTGTTGTTGTTGTTGTTGTTCTTCTTCTTCTTCTTCTTCTTGGCATTCCTTAATAAAACCACATCCTGGCAATTTGTCGTTGTTTTTGCACTTGTTGGTTTTTGTTGTTGCTGGCAACTCCAGATCAGCCCTGAATAAACTGATTTATGATGAACGGAAATTCCAGCCATGACCCTCTCATCTATTTTCTCTGTGTAGCAGTAAATCCAAAACAATATTATCCTACAAATCCTTTTACTGAGAAAATTGTAGTGTTACTAGAGGAATTAGTCGGCTACTATTTCTAATACTGGGTTGGCAACTAAGTTCCCGCCGTTTTTTTAACTTTGGAATTTATTC
>NC_068994.1:54813984-54818368 GCF_001194135.2 Octopus bimaculoides | reverse complement strand
AAATTCTCGTCAAACGATAAGGGAACTGGCAGTGAAAATGGAATGCTCCCACACTGCTATAGAGAAACATCTTCATTCGATGGGAAAGGTTCAAAAGTATGGAGCATGGGTTCCGCATGCTATAAGTGACAACAACAAAAATCAACGAGCCACAATCTCCGCTGGTTTGCTTGCTCGTCACCGTTCAGCTCATGGGCACAAGCAACGATTTCTTTACCGAATCGTTACTGGCGACAAAAAATGGTACTTGTACATCAATATAAAGCAGCGTAACGAATGGCTTAGCCCCGTAAAATGATGTTGTGCGTATGGTGAGACTGGGAAGGGATTATCCATTACGAATTGCTTGAACGGAACCAAACGGTCAACGCGGAACTTTATGTTCAGCAGATGGAACGACTCAATACGGCTATTCAAGAGAAAAGACCTAATCGGCAGCATGGAGTTCTTCTGCTGCACGACACCCTCATATCGCTAATATGACCAAGGAAGCCATTCAAACGCATGGCTGGGAAGTGCTGCCACACCCACCGTACTCTCCTGATTTGGCACCAACGGATTTCCACCTCTTTCGATCTCTTTCAAATGCTATGTACAGAGTTTCATTCAATACTGATGCAGAATTGAGAGCTTGGTTGGATCAATTTTTCGAGTTGAAATCAGGTGATTTCTACCAAGGAGGTATTGAAAATCTTGTTGAACGTTGGGAAGAAATTATAAACAACAAGGGTGAATATATTATTGATTAATTAGTTGTTATTTTTATTAAACCCTTCAAAAAATTTTAATTTAAAAAACGAAGGGAACTTAGTTGCCAATCCAATAGATAAAGTAGAAATTTTGTTAGCTAGAGTTTCGCGTTGAGAAGTTAAGGAAGATATCCCTTTCGTACTTCATTCGAAAAATTTCAAGTTGCGGAAGTATTTACACATACATATAAATATCTGATGACTTGAGTATTTTTTTTCTTAACTACACAGGGTCGAAACCCAGAGAGGATAGCACAAGAACAGACAAAACACAAAACTGGGTAAAAAATAAAATCGAATGAAAAGAATAGTAATGATAAATGAAAAGGTGGAATGACGTCTACTCGAACCCCACACTCCAGTTAACGTCATTGAACGTTTTTAGAAAGAAAAAAAAATTATCACGTGTTATTTTATTGTTGTCTGTTTCTCCTTGCTGTGTGTTGCTTATGTTATACACTCAGTGATGTGTGTGTAGTGCGGGCTGGCCAGTGTCCATACGAAATCTTATTTTCAATTCTTTTAAAAACAATACACATTTACTGTTCTATAACCAGTTAATAATTATCGCAGCAATTGCAAGGTAAAATATACAATTTTTTGTCTCTCTGTAATAATTATTGTGGCATTTACCGGTGAATTAACTGTTCCAGACATGTGCTTCTATTTCGTTCATTTACACTGCATACAAAAATACGGACATTCTATGTACAGACGACTGCTTTCAAAAATAGAGATTAATGTATATTTTTTCTATGTTCATAATTTTTTGTATACAATATTAAAAAAAATATTCCACTAAAGAAAAGACGTAATATCTCCAGAAACATGTATAAAGCGAGGACGAGTGCAGAAAACCAAATGCGAGTGTCTCAACAGAGAAAGGGGATGAAACTTTCCCAAGATCAGCTAAGGCATGCTGCAATACTTAATGCTGATTCATTAGAACAATGTTTAGCACGCCAGATTAGACAGAAGTCCAATACAATCGCTCTCAGAAACAGACCACATACAAATTCGTTCTTCATAACATCTGGAGCTCCTTTCATATATGATCCATCCCATTCTTATAAAAATGATATTTCTGTACAAATTGGTGTGCTACACTCAAATTATCGTTTCTGCAATGCTTTCGAATTTTCAAATTAAACTAAAGGCATATGCTGCTCAGGCTGTAAGGTAATATTTCCAGCACTACCAGCTCCTCCTCAACCTCTTTCAGCAGTTCACTTCCCCGTTTCCGTCTCCCATTGCAGCCCATTTCCGGAATGTACCCATTTACGTATAATATTTCCAATACACCTCCATTCATTTGACTGTCAACTATATGATGGGTCGTGTTAGACGCAGTGCTGACCGCCTCAAAGGCGAGTACATCCACTGACAACTTTGCGGTGAATTCAAAAATTACATACTCCCCCACCCCCAATTTTCCATGATAGGCTAGAGCATGGAATTCTCCAAACAGATGTATTACATGTTGTTTAGTCGAGTTAGACCATTTCATCTACAAATGTTTTGTCAATGCTGCACTTTCCCGTATCACCTGTTTCAACATAACTAATATATATAAACAAGCTATACCATTTTAATCCCGACCAATGCCGGGTATTTCTGCTAGTCTATATTTCACACATACACGCTTTTTTTAAAATCATCACTACATTTGTTGATACACAGCTTTTATTTCAACAGGATAGTTTTTAAGGTCGTCAGCCAATATAGCCTCATTGAAATTAGGTTACTTGCTGGTCTCTCTCTCTCTCTCTCTCTCCCTCATTATTATAGTATAGATTGCTGTATCTAGTGGTAGTACAAACTAAATTTTTCAAAGCCAATTATTATTTTTAATCTCTGCTCAATTTTCAATTGGTGGTATTCGCATATTAGACGCAATGAAAATTTTTTTGTAGGTTTTCTTTTGGGAAATCTGCATCTAGTAGCAATCGCCAGTATTTTGTTGACTGATAAAATAAGTACTATGTCTCTTATTTCTTTATTGCCCACAAGGGGCTAAACATAGAGGGGGCAAACAAGGACAGACAAAGGGATTAAGTCGATTACATCGACCCCAGTGCGTAACTGGTACTTAATTTATCGACCTCGAAAGGATGAAAGGCAAAGTCGACCTCGGCGGAATTTGAACTCAGAACGTGACGGCAGACGAAATACCGCTAAGCATTTCGCCCGGCGTCCTAACGTTTCTGCCGAACTGCGATGTTACGGGGACATAAACACACCAACATCGGTGTCAAGCGATGATGGGAGGACACACACACACACATATATGTCGGGCTTCTTTCAGTTTCTGTCTACCAAATCCATTCACAAGTCGGTCCGAAGCTATATATAGTAGACACTTGCCCAAGGTGCCACGCAGTGGGACCGAAACCGGAACCATGTGGTTGGGAAGCAAGCTACTTACCACACAGTCACTCTTGCACCTGTGACCGCGTCAGTGGAGTACTGGACCAGAGATCATTTGTTTGTACCCTCCCATCGGTAATTTTTGATGTTTAGGCCCGATCAGCTCTGATTGAGAAAACCTATCATCAAAGGCGTTCCAGATGCAGCCATCCCATCTTTTTGTATATCTATGACTATATTGCCCAATCTGTTCATTTTTTTTTTTTTTTTTTTTTTCAAGATGGTTATGATGTGATTCAAGGGAGATTTGGCTGCTGTTTCGGACAGTCAAATCAAGTGGCTCATATTACCAACTGCAAGTTGCGTTCGTGTCCGAGACACAACTTTAGTTTTCAAAATTTCATTTTAAGATTCATTTATTCAACTACTTATGCTTACATAAATTTTTCCTGAAATATTCCATATTTTTCATTTTATTAGATTTAAAATAAACTTTCTAAGTAATGTTCATATTTGTTTATGAGATAAATATTACTTTTAAAGTATGTAACGCTATCTGTGCGTATATAAACGCGTGTAAATGTATATATTTGTGTGCTTATTTGTTTGTTTAAGTGCATATATACATATATATGCATGTGTATGTGTATATATATAGATATGTGCACCTGCATGTGTATATGTATATATTATTTTTTTCAGTGTATGTTTGTGTGAATGTATTTACGCGTATATTATATGGCAGATTTTCAACTTTTTCACGTATACAGCTAGCATTTATGTATCAATCAGAATTTTTACCGAAAGTTCCAGAAAACCATCTAGCAGGCAAAGATTAATAATTCGCTGGTTACCAATTTACAGTCAAAGACTTTATGATTGAATCAAAAACTTCGCAACTTAGTTAAAGACTTGCCGACTAAATCAAACACTGTGACTGAATCAAATTAACGGCAATTGAACCACAGAATTCGTGGCTAAGTCAAAGAGTCCGCGATTCAGTCAGAAGACTTCGCAATTATATCAAAGATTTTGCGACCGAGTTATTGATTTGCCCAACGCGATGTTGTGACGATATCATAATCTAATAAAGAACGGTCGATTGGCAGAAATCGTTAAAAGCATCGGGCAAAACATCTTGCAGTATTTGTTCCGGGTTTTTACGTTATGAGTTCAAATCCAAACTTTGCTTTTCATCCTTCCGGTGATCGATAAAATAAAGTATCGAAACATCAAGCATCGAACGTCCACTTAATCGATCGTTCTCC
>NC_068994.1:54812160-54813974 GCF_001194135.2 Octopus bimaculoides | reverse complement strand
GCCTTGTATTCATTATGGAAACGATATTTTAATATTTATTTCTTTATTGCTCACAAGGGGCTAAACATAGAGGGGACAAACAAGGACAGACAAAGGGATTAAGTCGATAATCTGAAATAAACTCGACTCCTCTCACAAACGAGAATACTAAAAATGAACCCAACTGCTCAAAAAATTAAGTAAAAAAAAAAATTGGAAAAAATAATCTAGAATCCTTGTTTGGTACTGGATCTATCCCAAAATCTAATCAGTTCGTGCCAGTCACGGGGCCAAACATCTCTGAAAGTTTAACCCGAATCCATCCAGCGGTTCTTGAGATATCTTGTCCACGGATAAACAAACAAAGAAACACAACTGAAAACAATACCTCCGCCTTCGCCAAGGCGGAAGTGATAAATAGATGAATAAAACAAAACCCATTCGGCTGAAATCAATGAAATTACTGGAATCACATCAAGACATATCGCTGAGATCTAGAATCGGAAGTGACATGACTAATCACTGACTGATCATTCTTTGTTTCCTGTTTCAACAGTGACAGAATATTAAATATCTTTGTAATAGATCTTGGTAACCCCGACGCCCTCTGTCCCGCCACGTCCCTCCCCCCACACTCCTTCTGAGTTGGAAGACATCGTGTGACGATTCTATGGTAACCACTCTGATAGTAATGATGAAATGGAATCGGTGGAGCATGGTAATTATTTGAATGGTAAGCTATTACTGGTTTATAAATAGTTAAATAAACGCTAACAACGTTGACAGCATTCGTAGCGAACACGATACCTTTAATTAGTTTTTCCTTAAGCAACAACAACAACAACAACAACAACAGGTAAACTTAATCCTTTTGCTATGAACCTGCCTGGGACAGCCCCCAATGACACAAACTTGTTTAGAGTAATCTAAATTAAAACCTTACATCAGAGTTTCATCTAAATTTATATTTAAAATACCAGATTGATAATGCTTTCTGCGATAGATACAAGGCCTGAAATTTTGAGGGGAAGGGGCTAGTCGATTATATCGACTCTGTTAGTCAACAGATACTTATTTTATCGACCCCTAGAAGAATGAAGAGCAAAGTCGGCCTTGACGGCATTTGAACTCAGACCAAAACGACGAATGAAGTGCCGCGTACTAGTTATATAATAGTTTCAGATTTTCGTACAACGCCAGCAATTTAGAGGGATGGGGACGTAAACACACCAACATCAGTTGTCAAGCGATGTTGTGGTGGTGGTGGTGGTGGTGGGACAATCAGACACACAAACGTACACACATACATATATATATGATGGGCTTCTTTCAGTTTCCATCTATAGTAGAAGACACTTCCCCAAGGTGCCTTGCAGTGGGTCTGAACCCGGAACCATGTGATTGGTAAGCAAGCTACTTACCACACAGCCACTATATATGACTGGCTTCTTTCAGCTTATCTCTACCAAATCTATTTACAGGGCTTCGGTAGGCCCGAGGCTATAGAAGACACTTGCCCAGGGTGCCACACAGTAGGACTGAACCTCGAAGCATGTGGTTGGGAAGCAAACTTTATACAACATAGCCACACCTACGCCTTGGCAAGAGATTTTATCGGAAATTGTGTGTTGGGAGGAAAACAATTAAATTGTGGGAGAATCGTTAGACATCCTCACTCTCTCTTTCTTTCTCTCTCTTTCTCTCTCTCTATCTCTCTGTCTTTCTCTCTCTCTCTCTCTCTCTCTCTCTCTCTCTCTCTCTCTCTCACACTCTGTTATGTTTACTTTTCTGATATTTTTATTTTCTAATAATTAATATTCGCACACGAAGACACT
>NC_068994.1:54810943-54811937 GCF_001194135.2 Octopus bimaculoides | reverse complement strand
GTAGATAGGGTAGCCGTTTCCTCTTGAGGGTTCCAGGTTGGGCAAGTTTCTTCTGCTAGATCCCCGGGCCAACCAAAGCCTTGTGAATGGATTTGGTAGACGGAAACTGAAAGAAGCTCGACATATATATGTGTATGTGTCTGTTTTTGCCCCCGGAAGAGACACAAAAAAAATGGAAGCAAGGAAAGATTTGCAACGACGTATATTGAGTTGCTGAATCGGGAGACGCTGTCATCGCATATGAACTTGTAACAGTTGCAATGGAAGACAAGAAAGTTCATTATTAATGAAGTTTTATCACGATCTGATTGTGTGTGTGTGTGTGTGTACACACAAGGGGGTGCTGAGACTTTTCAGCTTTGGATAAAAGAAAATAGAGGAAGATCAATTAATTATGATTTTATTCAACATATTCCCTTCGCAGATTCACCCACATATTGCAGTCGTCTCTTTTTCTAATCCCTGTAAAATAACTTGGAAGGCTGGGCCTCCAGTCATACCTTATACAATACTCTTAAAGCCAGGAACTTTTCAGCACCCACTCGTGTGTATATATGTTTGTCCTCCACCATCGCTTGACAACCGGTGTTGGTGTGTTTATGTCCCTGTAAGCTAGCGTTTCGGCGAAAGAGACGGATAGAATAAGTACCAGGTTTTAAATATGTAAGCGTTGGGGTTAATACAATCGACTAAAAAATTTTCAAGGCGGCATCCCAGCATGGCCGCAGTCTAATGACTGAAACAAGTCAAAGATAAATGGCACCCATCCACACACACAGACATTTATCCATATATAACGATCTAACTGATATATATATTACAGTTATATATATATATATATATATATATATATATATATGTGTGTGTTTGTGTGTGTGTGTGTGTGCATATATATATATATATATATATATATATGGGGAACAGATTTTCTTTCATAAGTGTTACGTGAATGACGTGAGTGTCAAGAGAAATCGAAAAGAAACGAAGATACTAT
>NC_068994.1:54808868-54810591 GCF_001194135.2 Octopus bimaculoides | reverse complement strand
CTGTCTACGTTAGAAAAGAAAAATGAAGCTATGTTAAAATGCCAAAATTTAACACTTCCAGATTTTGTTTGCCACTTAAAGCCCCTTTTGCCAAGTCGCCTCTTTAGAAATAGACTGATAACTGACAAGTGTGAAAAGGTAAGCGATGTTGAACGATAAGTTTAGAAAGAGAAATAGTGGATGAAACTGTCTTACAGCTAGAAAGAAAGAGACAGAGAAATAGAGACAAATGACTGAAGCAGACGTTCAAGGCAGCCAGATAAGCAGACGATACACAAGAGAGGCAGAGAGTCGGACATTTTATGGACAGAAAACAAGGCAATAGATATGTTTGATAAGTCGATACGAAGATAGATAGATAGATAGATAGATAGTAGGGTAGGGCGGTAGCTGATACTCATGAGAGGAAAGAAATTTGGACAATATTACAGATTGAAAAAAGCAACAGGCATATTTAAAAGACTATTGATATAAGATGAACAGACAAACACACTGTGATAGATAGATTAGATAGACAGACAGATGAGTGTATGTGTGAGGGAAGTAGGAAGTCGGATAATCTTAATGGACAGAAGGCAAAAAATAGACATATTTAAAAGTCTGGCAAATGATACGTAGATAAATAGACAGACCGATAATGTAAGATAATATAAACAGATAGACTGATAGAATTGTAAATGTATTTGTGCATGTGTCTGGTGTGTGTATGTATGCGTGTAAGTATGTGTGTGTGTGTATATATATATATATATATATATATATATATATGAAATGGTAAGGTCACGAAAAGACTGAATATAGTTTCTGTGTAAGGTTTAGCATTATGTAAGGTTGGCAACTCTAAAAATGTTCAACGTTTCTTTCCTCTTTCCTTCCATCTGACATTTCTACAATATCAGTACACGGTGCCAAATATCACAAATGGGTTTATAACGTTGTTGTTGTTGTTGTTGTTGCTGATAACGTCATTGCTTCTTTTTTTTTCTTTTTGTCTTCTTCGGACATCAACTCCAAATACAGTGCTTTTGTTGTTGATGATGATGATGTTGTTGTTGTAGCAGATTGGTGATTTGGTAGAATGGATATTTCACTGAACCGCGTGCTTCGCGGCCGGACCAACAGAAAGTGGTAGTGGTGGAGACGTATGTATACTTACATAGTCTTACTTCGACCGATTAGAAATAGCAGCTAAAACATCCCGCAAATCAAAGCCCTGAGAAAGAATGCATTGAATAATGTAACTACATATTCTATGCAAACAACAACAACAAAAAAGGCCTCATCCAGGCTGGAACGCCGCTAGTTCCCTGCCAAAATTATCCTTACCAACTTACTAGATTCTTCCTTTCCTCCATTTTTCAACCATTGTTTCTTTGGGCTGATCAAAGGTGGGACGCAACTTTGGTCCTAATCACGATGGAACATTGAATGGGTCAAAGCTGGAACGACGCTGATCTCCAGTCAAAAGGACTTCTATTAATTCAGTAAAATCCTTTTTTCTTTTACTTTTTAGCCGTGATGACTCGTTGGACTGATCAAGACTGGAACGCCTTTGGTATCCAGCAAAAATTTTAATTTCTACCCAATTTGCCAGAATCTTCCTTTCCTCCACTTTTAGCCATGATGGTTCTTTAAGCAACGCTTCCCAGAAAGAAGCTTTCATTTTTACTTCCCCCCTTCGTACCCTGCTTTCCGCTCTCTCTCTCTCTCTCTCTCTCTCTCT
>NC_068994.1:54805390-54808577 GCF_001194135.2 Octopus bimaculoides | reverse complement strand
ATACACGACAAGCACGGAAACACCTTCTGTTGCCTGAGATCTACAAGGCCATCAGACCAAACAATGTCTTTCCCATTAACCGTTACAAATCACCAAAGTGCCAGTCTCTATCTTCACCAAATTCTTCAATTCCCTTCTCTCTCTCTCCTTCTCTATCTATCTCTCTTTTTCTCTCTTCCTCTTTCTCTCCAAAATTATATTCCGATCTCTGAAGAAACTCTCCAATCTGACCCTGGAAACTACTGCTCTGTCCCACTCGCTATCAATATCTCAAAGATGATGGCGTTGGCCGTCAACACCTTCTTGAATTTTTCCCCCTTTCCTTTTATATCCCCGCCCCGTACAGGTTTCGCAGAGCCGAATCTACTGGAGATCTATTCTTCTATGTCATATTCCAGTGGGCCTTCATTTTCGAGAAACTCGACAAAGATCTGTTTTTTTTCTTCTTGACATCGGCAAAACACTCGACTTTTTGTAGGACGCAAATTCTTTAACAAAATTTCCAACCTATATTCTTCATCCACCTGTCGTCTTTTGGATCTGTTCAGATCGTACCATTGCGGTGCGTGCTCAAAGAGCTCTCTATAATTCAACGGTCCGTCTATTCCCGTCTGTCCCAAGGTTCTTTTTGGGATCCCCGCGTTCTTACTCATAGGTATGAACAATTCAGATGCAGTTTTCTCCAACAATGTCTCACTCTTACCACCTAAACTGCGCTCTTTCACAAGCTGACTCACTCACTCGTTTTGACTCTCATTTCCTTTTTGTCATCACTTGTCCAGACTCACTAACTCACACACTCGCTCTCTCTCACACTCACTAACTCACATACGTTGCTCACTCATCACTCACTCGCTTATCACTCACTCACTCACTCATAACTCGCTCTCTCATCACATTTTCTTACTATCACTATTTTATTTCTTTCACCCATTCGTCGAAACACACACACACACGCACACACACACACACACACACACACACACATACACACTCTCGCTAACCCTCACAGACTTACTCACACTCACTCTCACATTCATTTTCACTCGCCTTCTCATCAACATTTCCCTTGATGTCACAACTCGAATTCTTTCTTGTTCTTTCTTTTCCCACCATCTTTTATTTCACACTCATTCCCACTTCTCCACATCTCGCCATATCACATTCAAATCGTGACAATATTCTTAACATTTGTTTATTTTTAAAGACACCCCCACCACCATCATCATCATCACACACTGGTCTCTTCTCTCTCTGTTTCACTCTCATATCTTTGCCATCATACCATCACAGTCCACTGTTTTCAATGTTTATCATATTCATGTTTACTCTAACAATATAACACGGCTAAAGCCGTTGACATTTAAACTTTCGTGTACATCTTGAGCAGACGACAGGGGCCGGTCGAAAGACGGTGGCGACGTTTACTTACGTAGAGTCAATGAATGAACTAAGACGATGTCTATTGTGGCATGGAGTTGTGTTCTGTTATATTCTGCTGGTCATGTGGATTATTGTTGTTGTTGCTGTTGGTGGTGTTGGTAGTGATAGTATTTGATTTTTATTTGTATATATTCAGATTTTCTATTCATTTACTTCTTATATCGGTAGGCGTTTTGTGGCTCAATGGTTAAAAGGCATGCTTCTCAAACGTGGCTCTTCGTTTGATCCCACTGTGTAGCGCACATACATACGCACACATACATACATACATACATGCATGCATGCATATACAATGTCATTTATATGCAATGTCACAAATACAATGTCATTTCCGTCACACATGTACACATTCATGTGTATTTATCTTTGTCTGTCTGTCTGTATGTACGTACACATGAATGTATGTATGGCGCATAATTATGCTTACCTCAGTTTGAATGGCTGACTTCAAGATCTACTTCTGCTCATAGGCGATCGGTTTGTAATGGGAATTGCTCCAAGAAATTGAAACATTTTGGCACAATATGTAGAAGCAATAAAGTAAGTGACAATAATAATAGTAACAGCCACTCAGGAATGAACCATTTAGAACGAAGAAAAAGAGTGATAAAATATTGTCAGAGAGCAAACGCAGAATCCATGAAAATGGGGACGAAAGTATTAACAATCTTGTACGTGAATGTAGCAAGTTCACACAAAAGGAGTATAAACGCAGCTATGACTATATCTGTAAAAGGGTAGATTCAAAATGGGGGTTGGGGTGGAAACGTGGTATGAACACGAGCTAGAGGCTGTGGTGGAGAATAATAATTATAGGGTGCTATAGGATTTTCCCCATAAAGACTGATCACATTATTGAAGCAATGAGACCGTATAGGATTACAGAGCAATAAAAGGGGATTGGGGAAAGGAAAATAAATTATAGACCTTGTATAGATAATAGATATGATAATAGAGATGAAAAGAATTTTGTGGTATTCCTCGTACATCTCGTTAGTTGAAGCTTCCCCACCGAACCAATGAATATATCAAAACTGTGAGCTCTTGTTTCATTGCTGATGCATGCTGATGTCTGCCAGACAGATAATAATTCATGGAGTGCACGCAGAACAGCGAGAATCGAAACACTAACATATCTGTTCATTCTTAATAGGCTCTGGTAGATTTGAACGTAAATATTTGATCGCTGTTGTTTCTAATCGGAGAACATCTCGTGTGTTTATAATCACACATCGTCGAAAGGGAGGAAGTATTCTCCAATGACGGAAAACAACAGCGATCTGATATTCACGTCCGAATCGTCCAGAAAGAATAAGGATGAATAGATCCGTTACAGCTTAATATTGTTTAATTCAAATGACAAGCTTAGAATAAAAACATGTATCACTCTCAACGTTTGTATTGTACATTAAAAGGGTGGAATGGAATGTGCGTGTGGGTGGGGGCGGAAGTGTGGTGTGGGTGAATAAGAGACTGACAACCAAAGAACTTCTTATAATACGTATGTCACAATGAAATGAACGAAAGTTTTGACAGGAATTCGTTGCTCTCAGCGACATGGAATTTTTTTCATCTTCGTGTCTCCAACACTGCTCCCACTCTGCTTCGTTCTCTCTTTCCCTCGTATTTGCTCTCATTTCTACATACATAATACACACAAAAACACATACACAGGTACGTGCACACACACGCACACACACACACACACACACACACACACACACACACACACACACACACACAC
>NC_068994.1:54803085-54805034 GCF_001194135.2 Octopus bimaculoides | reverse complement strand
GATAATGCATATAATAGAATGAGTTGATATATCTGTTTATTTATTTTTAAAAATTAAAGTGTCCTATATTCGTTTACATGCATTTTGCCGTTCGTACTTGCCAATTTTCTTTTATTTTGGTAAAAGGAGATATTTTGAATTTACTCATTTGCATAAATGTCTAAATGTTCACTACATAGAACGTTTTTTAAGACATGAATCATTGATTAGTTGTTTATATTCACCAACGCAGTGTATGAATTTTGATGCCGTTTAGTCGAGATAATTCTCATTGCGGCGTGGTCATGTGATGCAGCAAAAAGGATTTTTTTTTTTATGTTTTGCAATTCATATTGCATTGACCTTTAATTTCTTCCCATTCTTGATTCTTTTGGCTGTTCTCGGTTCAATTATTTCACTCGTCCTTTAACGAACATCCTTGCAGTTTGTTACCCGAATTATTTCTTTTGATGTGAATTTCGCTTTCCGTTAAAAATCTTTTGAGATTTATTTGTTGTCTTCGGCCGTTGATAATCTGTGATCCCTTAGTGATTTTTCTGAGATTTTATAATTAGTCTAGAATTGAAAGATCTCGTTCGGCCGAACTTAAGATGTTGTGGTTTCTATGATTATGTGTAACTACAAACGGGATGTTCATATTTTAGTATTTACCTTCCTCTTCGTAATGAGATTTGTCTCCGTGAAAAAGAGACTGGAATCTTTCCTGCTCTAGCCATCGCATGATTTACTGAGTTTCTTTGGTGCTTTTTCTGGAGAAACATTTATTTCCCCTCGTTCCCCTCGTCCATTTGTGTCGATTACTACTGAAAATATATGCCTTGAATGGAATGTTCCTTTTAATGAATGATAGATTGTAAAATCTAAAGCATAAGTATTAATGTGTCCGTGTTCTTGCAGGAGAGGTCGGTTGTAACCGTCTCATTTTCTTTAATTTGATATTCAAAAAAGATGTTCTTTCATTCATTTCCATTGTGAGCAGGCTCGATTTATGAATGCTGTTTATTAATTTAAGGAATCTTGTTAGGTTTTCTTTACTTCTGCTCCCAAATATGAGGCAGTCATTCAGAAATCTTTTTCAGTTTTCTCTTAAATGGAACTAGAAATAATGTTTTTTCAAGGAATCCCATTATTAGTGTTACAAAAGTTGGGGTTACTTTAGTTCCCATTGGTGTGCCTTGTATTTGAAGGTAATATAGGTTATCAAAGTAGTTACTGTGTGTGTGTGTTTAAGTATGTGGTGCAAAAAGACAATGATCAAGAAATAGAATAACAGAGAAAATAATTTGATGAATAGGGTTTTAATTTTACGCTTCAAGGCGGAAAAAAAGAGAGGGCTAACCTTTCCGACGTCAGTTTTTCACCAGTAAATAAAAAAAGAAAAGAAGCAGCATAGAGAGAAATAGAAATAATGACTGCCTAAAAAAGGAGGAAAGGACACAGGAGGAAGGTGAAAGGTTAAAAAAATCAGGGTGGAATGTATGGGGTGGGTTTATGAACGGATGAAGTTGCTGGTATGTAGCTGGATGGGTGTATGTGTTTCGAAGCGAGTATAAAGGGGAGTGGTGTTTGCATTAATGTAGTGTGTGTGTGTGTATTAGTAGGTGAGAAGTGTGGAAGCATATATATATATATATATATATATATATGTGTGTGTGTGTGTGTGTGTGTGTGTGTGTGCATATATATATATATGAATGCGTATCGGTGTATATATGTTTACATGTGTAGATATGTATGTATGTGTGTTTATGGTGATAATGATTTCTATCATTGCCTGAATCGGCAGAGCGCCAAATTGTCTGGCATTCTACTGATTCGCTGATATTTACATATGATAATAATAATAGCAAAATGACATGTGCACCCCCCACTCTCTCTCTTTCTCTCTCTTTCTCTCTCTCTTTCTCTCTCTTTCTCTCTCTTTCTCTCTCTCTTTCTCTCTTTCTCTC
>NC_068994.1:54800038-54802147 GCF_001194135.2 Octopus bimaculoides | reverse complement strand
ATATATATATATATATATACGGGGGAATGTACGAAAAAAACAACAACAGACGAGGACAGGTGGTGTAAACAACAAAAGGATGTATTAGTATGACGCTCGGGAATACGGAAAGTCTTTAACGTTTCGAGCTACGCTCTTCAACATATATATATAGTGTGTGTATGTGTGTGAGAAACTTCGGTGTTTAGAGTATTGGCAATTTTTTTAATTTTATCAACGTCTATAATAATAATAATAATAATAATAATAATACATAAGTTGAGAGCTGTGGCTGCGTAGATATTGAGAGATGTACACATCACTGTTTTTGTAGCAACAAATCAGTTAAGTAAAGCATGCGTAACGTCTTCCATGATCAACGCTAAGATTCCTTAACTGTCATGGCAAACGTCATTGCAAATGGAAGCTGTAATTGTAATGGAAGCTATGTTAATGGCAGAAGATGTCTGCAGGTCTCAGTTTAATTCTTGGAACATTGACATTTCTCCCACCCCCGCATTGTTCACCTGCTGTAAGAATGTTGCCGTCATGCAACAACGCTGTGTTCTGTAATTATATTTCTGACTATTCTCTGGTTTTAATCGTTTCACTCACTGGACTGAGGCCATTCTGGAACACGGCCTTACAGGACTGAATCAAACAAATCGATCTTTGTGCTTGCTTTTGTTTTTTGTTTTTTTAAGCCTGGTAATTTTGTTTATCCTTCTCTTTGACCAGACTGCTAAGCTACGGAGATGTAAACAAACGAACATCGGTAGTAAATTGGTGGTAAGGAACAAATACAAATATGAACACGCATACATACATACATACGTACATACGTAAGTGTTCTTTCAAATTTCGTACGCTTTTACAACGCGTTAAGGACACTACAGCGGACGGCTTCCTGATTAAGCGCGAGTTCTCCCATCGGATGACGCCATTGCGTTACTTCGTTCTGACTTCCTCACATATATACGTATGTATTCATACGCATACACACACACACAGATATAAATGTATATATACATACGTATACACATACATACGTACGTACACATGTATATATATATATACATACGTATATACATAGTACGTACGTATATGCATACATACGTACGTTCATACATACATACGTACGTTCATACATACATGCGTTCATTCATACGTACATATGTACGTTCATTCATATGGACATGCGTACATTCATACATGCGTACGTTCATAATCAATTCAATAATACAACCCAAACAAAACAATCCACAAACACAAGACACGCTCTGTAAAGCAATTACCCAGTGAAATAAACTTCTACCAGTAAGCTAGTTAACCAACGCATTACAAACTCAACACACAAAACAAACAGTAATACAACAAAAGACTGCACCACACCTCGAGAGGAAAAAAAACTAACACAATACAGTACTGTGAAAAGTTAACACACAAAGCAGCATACACCTCAGCAACACGGAGGTGTAGCAGGTGATGCAGTAGAAATTTGCTTCAACTTACCAAATGTTGAACAGTTATAAAATAATTATAATAATAATAATAATGTGAAGGCACATGGCCCAGTGGTTAGAGTATCGGGCTTACAATCGATATTACGAACGGCAAATTCAGCCTCGACGGAATTTGAACTCAGACCATAAAGAATCAGAAGATCTGCTGCTAAGCATATTATCTGACGCGCGAACCATTCTGCCAATTGGAATACTAATGAATGCAGGAGGGTGAGAAAACCAGAAGAAAAACAAATTGGCAGAAAAAGTATATCGTGCCTCAAATTCTGGTAAATGTCCATTGCTACCAATTCTATTTGGTGCTGCCTCTTGTAATATTACCGTCAGCTTCTATGACAGTAACAGACGGCAGAGGTTTTTATCATTGTCATAATCTGAAGAGAAAAAAAAACAAACAAAATTCCTGTGGCATCCAAACGAGATTATCTTTTTTGGTGATTCAATACTTATAGAATGGTCCTCATATATTTCTGCTTACCACAGTAACCAAAAATCTATAATGAATTTGCTGGTCACACACACACACACACACGCGCGAATACCTATACATATAAGTACAGATATATATATATATATATATATATATATATATATATATATATATATA
>NC_068994.1:54796641-54799926 GCF_001194135.2 Octopus bimaculoides | reverse complement strand
TCTCTCTCTCTCTCTCACACACACACATCCCCCCGCCACACACACACACACACACATATATATATATATATATATATATATATATATATGTATATATATGTATATATACACATAATGCATGCAATACATACTTATACAATACACGTACAGACATTCACTGCCATTGTAGATGAAACATTTTGCAAATACCGCTTAAGTCATCTTACAATATTCCTGCCCCCCTTCTCTCCACTCCCCACATACTTCATCTCATATTTTATTCTGTTTCAGCGTTTCAATGCTCCGTGTATTACATATGCTGACGGCCGCTTTTCCCCCACTGGCCTTTATCACGCATACGGCGCCTCAGATTATTTAATTTGCTAAATATTTCGCTTTTTCTATGCCAAAAAACATACACATTCCACCAAGCATGGGAGCCAACGAAGGGTGCTTTATCTGGTTGCTCGATCTGCTAGAAACAGCTACTCAGTCATCCTCATATCACATCATATCACTCACAATAAAAAAAAACCCCACAAAAACAACTACTACTAAAAAAACAATAAGTGAAGAGAACATTAGATAATGGCAGCTTGTAAATATGATAAACCCCAAAATGAATCGAGATTCTGAAATCTTTTTATGGGTTTCTAGAAGGTTCCTTATCTTCAAAGAAGTGGGTGGATGATTTAAGTGTCTTTCTGAACTGACGCCCCTTCGAGGAAACATACTCTAATAATTTTCCGTGCATATTTCATCCCAAATAACCTTTGGGGGATATATTAGGCGCAGGCCTAGCTGTGTGTTCAGGAGTTTGTCTTCCAACCACATGGTTCAGGGTTCAGTCCCAATGCGTGGTACTTTGGGCAAATGTTTTCTACTATAGCGTCGGGCCGACCAAAACCTGTGAAAGAACGGCCGTGTATATATATATATATATATATATATATATATATATATCGTATATAATGTGTGTTTGTGTCCGTTTGTCCACCCCAACATCGCTTGACAACCGATGATGGTGCGGTTCGGCAAAAGAGACCGATAGAATAGGTACTAGGCTTACAAAGAATATTCTCCTGTCTTTCACTGCTGCTACCTCAACTAACACTTGTCACAACTTTCTCTACCAACTCTTCTTCCCTTTCTCTCTATATCTATCTTGTCTGCTGCACGCCACCGTCTCCACCGTTACGATAGCAACAGACAACTACGGTTCACGGTTTTAACGATTTTCAAGAATTTCAACAGGTTTTGCTTGATACCATCATCATAATTATTATCATTAAGCTTATTATTAAGGCGGTGAGCTGGCAGAATCGTTAGCACGCCGGGTGAAATGCTTAGCTGTATTTCGTCAGCCGCTACGTTCTTAGTTCAAATTCCGCTGAGGTCGACTTTGTCTTTCATCCTTTCGAGGTCGATGAATCAAGTACCAGTCAAGTACTGGGGTCGGTGTAATTCACTTATCCCCTTCCCCAAAATTTCAGGCCTTGTGCCTATAGTAGAAAGGATTATTATTATTACAGTAGAAAGTACCAGTCAAGTACGGTCGATCTAATTGACCCCGAGATTACTGACTTTGTGCCAAAAATTTGACACCGTTATTATTATTATTATTATTATTGTTAATTATTACTATTATTTATTATTATTATTATCATTATTGTTAACTATTATTATTACTATAATTTATTATTATTATTACTATTAATTATTATTATTATTTATAATTATTATTTATTATTATTATTATTATTTGTCTTTATTTATATTTTCGGTGAAAACTTGTTTTGCCGAAACACTAGATTCGTCCTCCTCAACAAACATGATATTTTAATATTGTCAATTTTGTTGCTGATGTCACTCTTACTGGTGTGCGTTGTTTGTTTTGTTGATTTCGTTTTTCTATTTTAAATTCAATATTCTTTATGTTTCGGATTTCTTTAAAAAAAAACAAAAAAAAAACAAACAAACCAAGCATTTTATTTTTGTATATTTAGTTTCTTTCAAGACATGTTGCAGCTGTTTTGATGGCAGTTCTACTGGTTTTGACAGATTTTAAAAGCTCAGATTACAAATGCTGTCTGTTGCTGCAGGCTCTGCTGCTGGTGGCACTGTTTTTGCTACTCGTGGTGTTGGTGCTGCTACGTGTAGTGCTGGTGTTACTGGTGCTTGTGTTGTTGTTGTTGCTATTGCCAGCGGTTTCATGAAAGATATACTTGAATAGCAGATTTGTGTCAAACTTGAGACATTATAGCTTAACGATGTGGTGTGATTTAGTGTACAGTAGAGCAATCTAGTAACTGTGTAATGAGTCCATTCACACACATTAGCACCCCTACACCAAAATTTGGGTCAAAGAAACAAAACAAACATGGTGGTCAGTGGGTTTCGTTTTGACGTTAACTTTTAGTTTGTCAGCTTTGTATCCGGGTACAGGTGAGTGATCCGTACGAAGGCGACGGGAGGAGGCGTGTGATTGAAGAAGGGGCAGGCTTAAGATACTCACAAATCTTGATGATGCCAGAAGACCAAGGAACTATACACATACACACACACACATATGTGTATGTCTCTGTATGCGTGTATGCGCGCGTGTGCATGTTTCTCTGTAATCCTATATAGAAGATATATAAAAAGGGCAAACTTAACTATTTCTCCGGAGAATGAGAAAAAAAAAAAAAAAACAATGATGAACATCCTTAATGTATTTTCGTACCTTATTGAGTTCTCATCAGGGTTGTTCTTCATCACTTTGACCCATCCCAGAGAAATAAGCTGCAAATCTGTTTATATACACAATATAGTAACTACAGAGAACTCCAGCAATTAACTGACATAATATATTCTTGAATAGAATGTAAATGTGTTAATCTGCGACGGATTGGCATCCCGTGCAGACGGAAAGTTGGTTTGCTCGTCAAGCCAATAAAATGGCATCATTCGAAAACTACAGCAGTGCGAGGAAGTGCATTGTGACCGGCAGTGTGTAGCAACATCCGATAGTCTGGTCGATACGGTGTTTTATATATAGAAGATACGAGGAGTTTAGGTCAAGATGACTTAAATTAATAGGCGTAGGTTCTGAGTGCTCAAATAGGTGTGCCACCAAAATTACTGTTAGAACAGCGGTTGAAGTTGTGGTTGTGTGAATGTCGTGTTCAAAAACGGCTAATGGTGGCTTCCCTTTGAGTCAGTATGTATCGGTTAAAGTAGCGAGGACAGGCAAAAAATTATCAAAGCGGGACAAAAACATTTGATTTAATTCAATTCAATCTAATATATATATATATATATATA
>NC_068994.1:54787187-54792187 GCF_001194135.2 Octopus bimaculoides | reverse complement strand
GGCTGCGAGCTGACAGAAACGTTAGCATGCCGGGCGAAATGCGGTATTTCGTCTGTCTTTACGTTCTGAGTTCAAATTCCACCGAGGTCGGCTTTGCCTTTCATCCTTTCGGAGTCGATAAATTAAGCACCAGTTGTGTAGTAGGGTCGATCTAATCGACTGGCACCCGCCCCCAAAATTTCAGGCCTTGTGCCTAGAGTAGAAAAAAATGTCTGTGCGTGTATGTATGTATGTATGAATGTATGTGTGTGTGTGTGTGTGTGTGTGCTTGCAATGCTTTGACAGAAGTGTATATGCATGACAGTGAGAGATAGATATATAGACTTATCTATCTATCTATCTATCTATCTATCTATCGCTGTGTGTGTGTGTGTGTACACGTATATAATTCGGCTTAGTCCAATCGTTAGACCTTCAGGTTAAATTACCTTGCGCTATTCTAGTTATTTATGTTTTATGAATTCAAATTCCATCGGGGTCAACTTTTCCTTTCATCTTTAGAGAAATCGATAAAATAAAGTACCATTCAAGTACTGGGGCTGATCCTATCGACTTACCCTTCTCCTCAAAATTACTGAGCTTGTACCTAAATAAGAAACCATATACGTGTGTGTGTGTGTGTGAGTTAAAGGATTGCAAAAGCCTCACGAAAAACTTGACTCAGTGAAAAACGGAGCAAAATGTTTAATAACCTTTCTGGGTTTGTGAAAGAGACTGGAAGTGTTATGAAATTCGCGCTGAAATTGTAGCAGCTGTTACGTATTTTCGTTTTTAATTAAGTATTAAGCTCTAACAGATGAAAAAAATTAATTCCCAGTTTTGTATTTCTGTGAATTAGTTCTAATTTTAAGGTGTGTCCAGTCTAAGAAATAAAAGCGAATTTAGCGTTTATGGCAGAGAAACGAAGAATGAAAATAGATCTGTTGCTGGGGTTATTGTTCATGCAAAAAGTCTATAAAGGTATACTTAGTGGTTCCCTCTGGTGGCGGTGGAAAGATCCAGTGGGGCGTTGAAGAAAAATGGGGCGATAATGGGGTAACCAAAATGGGGCAATGGATGTAAAAAAAAAACAATTAGGAATGTGGCCTTAGAACAAAGGTAGCCTGAATAAGTTTAGGAACCACTGGTGATATAATAAATAACATGTTTTTATTTCTTTTAATACATAATAAAATGTTGATATAAAAACAAATTCAACACCCTTGTTTAGATATCGGTTCACGATGTAACCAATATTATCATTTGTAGTAATTTCATAACAGCACGCGCTTAGCTGCCGGTTCAAATCAACGATACACCTATTGACATTTATTGCAGTCAATCACATCGTGTGGTGAATGTCATTCTTCTCGGTTGACATCCAAAATGGAGGCGAATACCAACACTTCGATATGGCGCGCTTGAACAATTGCGAAGATCTTTTCACATGAAACGATTGGTTACCTTGTTAAACCACAAATAAAGCGTTCGCGCGCGCACACATATCTGTGTATAGTTTCCTGAAGAAAATTCAGACAATCGATTCAGCCAGAGATTATGGCCATACTGGAGCCTCGTATATATATATCTCAGTGGCGACTCCGGTACTCGGGCTGTTCGGGTTTAGCCCGAGTAGAAATTTAGTAAAGTGAACGTGTATTTGCCAGCCGATTTAATTTCTGTCAACACTGACTTCAAATATGTAATTTCAGCTAATAACTCGGGCTCCTATTATTGAACCAGATCGCAGTTTATTTATTTTCGTTCAGCGTCTGGTGGTCATCTTAGAGGTGCCCTGTGTCAAAAAATCTCATTCGTAGCAGACGTTCTCTCGACATCGTTCACATGCTCCTGACTTGGGCTCAGAAGTTATAACCCAAGTTGGTATCTATGATCGTAAAAGTTAAAAGTAATTCAGATTCAATTTTTTCTTGAAATGATAAATTTCTTTGGAGGTTAGGATTTAAATTCCAATCTATGAAAAGTTTCCATTCTACACTATTCTTAAAGGAACGAAATATTATCCAGCAACTCGGGCTAATAGGAACAAGCTTGGTAGGTGTAAAAGACTGACTGGCATCTTTTGTCAAGAGTAGAGGCGACAGTCAGATCGCTGATGTTTGTTGTGCACTCCACTGTCCTTATCTGATTGCTGTGATTCTGAGCGTCTTTGTGTAAAGATCAGTTGTGTTTTGCAGGGTTGCTTTATTTCTACCCTTAACTTAGAAATGGAGAAAGACATAGTGTGCTAGATATAAAAAAAATAAGCCATTTGGGGTTAGAAATATTGCGTGAAATTCTCCGAGCAGGCATGTCTCACGCGAAATCTGTGATGAGCCCGAGTGACGCTGATGGACTAGAGTTGCCTATTATAGTGTGTGTGTGTGGGTGTGGGTGTGGGTGTGTGTGTGTGTGTGTGTGTGTGTGTGTGAATATATGCACTAAGGTATAACAGAGATAATAGATTTAAACATACTTTCCGATTCTCAGTCATTTAAATATTCAATTTAGGCGTGGTACAAGGATTATCTGTTTACATGTAATTTTCTCCGTCCTCTGATTGGTATCAGTCCAGCAACACAAATACTTACATTATAAAATAATAAAAAAGCATCTTCCAGATCTGATTTAGTCTTGGAATATATAAATATATAATCTATACATAACAGCTGTGTAGTTATAATTGGAAACATTTTCAGGATGGCTCCGTACAAACATAAACATTTCATACGAAATGTTTATTATCAACATTATTAAGTTTAGACACTTTGGGTAAATAATGATATCATATTAATTTCATTATGAAACTAGGGGAAAAATATAAGGAAAAAGTGGAATAATTCAGTTATATGTAATGCGACAAAAATCACATCTTTATTTTTGCGTACGTCTAAATAAATTCATGGACTTTTGCCAAATGTTTTCGCTTTCTCTATTTGATTAATTTGAAAATCATGTGACTTTGGTCTGTTTATAGATTTAGTTCATCATAATTATACATAAAGTGTGGTTTTCATGATGGAAACTACTCAGAGAAAGCTCCGTGTTGGCACTGAAATACATTACCTCTGTTCCAATTAATTTTGAATATATTGAAGAATTTAGTAATCTGAGGTTTAGGACATAACTCGAAATTTTGGTGGAAACTTTTATTTTAGGACTCTTTTACAGCAGGAACATTTTGTATCATAGAATCGGAAGCGGTCTAAGGTCAGTTGGCATCAAAAGAAATTTTTGATTAGAGAAACTCATTTTTTTTTTGTCCAATTTTTAATGGCGTAGAGCAGAAAGGCCAACACTTGTGGCCGTTATCGGAGAATTCGAGACTAGATGTCGAGGAGCAGACTAGGTGTTGGGAGGTTATCCTGTGAACAAAGTAGATCTAGATCTTGTTATAAAAGCAGCTTTTGGGGCGAGCTGAAGGTATTAAATGTTACATCCGATATCTGAGCCATTGAGTTCAAATTTCATGTCAGTGTTACACTGTGTGCCGTAGTAACACACACACACACACCTATGGTTTGTTTTAATCATTCCAAATGTGTTACGATTTGGTTGTTCCTTTTGTTCTTGTTGAATGGGTGGATATTAAAACTTATTTAGGGCACAGTAGTAATAGATTGTCGTCGTTGTTCCACGATGGCGCAGGCATGTAAAATGACACCGTATTACAAGACATTCTAGACACTGTGTTGTCTGTAAAGAGAAATAGGCCAGCTGCGGTAGCATGATGGATAGCTGGATGCCATTGAAAGAGAAGTGACTCAACAACACAGATATTGCAGTACAATACAACCCACCACCATCAACACCACACATTACCGAAACACTTGGCTGGAAAAACCACAATAGCCCCCACACACACACACACGTATATAAATATATATACGTATATAAATATATATACGTATACATATATACACATATGTATATAAATGTGTGTGTGTGTGTGTGTGTGTGTGTGTGCATGCATAGATACATACATTCACCTTTCATTCTTCCCGAGCATGTCAAACTAATACACCTGCTTGTTGTTCCCTCACCTGTCTCTGCTTTTTGTATACTGTACTTTGAATCGCGCGCACGCGCACACATCGTGTGTGTGTGTGTGTGTGTGTGTGTGTGTTTTACAGCCCTAAACCAGAAGTCGATCTATAATTAACCCTTAAAAAAAAAAACTCATTTATTTATTCATCTGCTCGCTTACAACCTATGCTAACAGTGTTGATGTGATTTTTAGAGCCATTTGGCGTCTATTTCTGGCGTGTTGGTGGGGGATTTATCCGCAATCTTTATCATTTCATTGTTACTTCGACAAATAAGTTCCTTTGCTTCATGTACATTTCTTGCAGAAATACATAACAATGCACTTGCATTACTTAATTTTCGTACAATTCCATGAAGGCAGCGAGCTGGCAGAGTCGTTAGCACCCCGGGCGAAATGCTTAACGGTATTTCGTCTGTCTTTACGTTCTGAGTTCAAATTCCGCCGAGGTCGACTTTGCCTTTCATCCTTTCGGGGTCGATAAAATAAGTACCAGTTACGCACTGGGGTTGATCTTATCGACTTAATCCCTTTGTCTGTCCTTGTTTGTCCCCTCTGTTTAGCCCCACGGTGGGCAATAAAGAAATAAGAAGCGTTAGCACGCCGAGCGAAATGATTGGTGTTATTTCGTTTGACTTTACGTTCTGCGTTCAAATTCCGCCGAGGTCGACTTTGCCTTTCATCCTTTCGGGGTCGATAAAATAAGTACCAGTTGTGTACTGGGTCGATCAAATCGACTATCTCCCTCCGCCAAAATTTCTGGCCTTGTGCCTAGAATAGAAAAGAATTTTCGAACAATTCCTGCAATACTGTCTTTGTTAATACTAACTAATTACTGCTGCTTCTTCTTATTATTTTCTCTTCGAGTAATCCTTGCAAAAGTGTTTTCCTTAACACCTGCCAATTCTTTCGGTAAAGGTTCGAATTCACCAATCGTCGTCTTTTAAACTTTTGTGGTTTTTCTGGGGGTTCCCCA
>NC_068994.1:54784771-54787010 GCF_001194135.2 Octopus bimaculoides | reverse complement strand
CAAAATGACACAAACTACAAAAGACTTTGCAGAGAATAAACGAGCAAGAAAATATGGATGGCTTTTCATTCTAGAATTAGTAAATGAATTTAAAGAAATTAAATATAATTAAATCCAAATATTTGGCATAGAATTTCTATGAGGGAAAAAAGAAACATGTAAATATATCATAACTTTTCTGCAAAAAGAGAAACAAAAAAAAATTACGACACTACCGCCGCCACCAATGCCGCCGTCGCCCATGCCGCCGCCACCCATACCACTGTCACCACCACCGCCACCCATACCACTGTCACCACCACCACCGCCACAGCCGCCACCATCACCGCACACAGTCCGGGATAAATAAGATGAAATTCCATCCTACGAAAGGAAATATCAAAGTGAATATTTTGATGTCGAAGGAAACAGCTGTCCGTTGGACACTTCATAGTGAAAAGATGCGAGAGGCGATTGCGGTTGGTGTTATTATATTGAAGGTCAAGGACAAAGCGTCACACACACACACACACACACACACACGTATATAAGTGGATGGGGCAATTTAACCATTATTTAGAATTCTGCACATTCTTATAAATCGAAAGAGAAAACTGAGAAGAGAAGTCATGTATTCTGGTCCTAGTTTCCTTCCATTGTTGTCGTCAGTCTCTTAACGGTGTCGGCTATAACAGTTGGAATCTTGGCAAGACATAGTGACTCTATTATCCACGAGTGAAGATCAAAGTCAAACCCCTTCTCATGGTCTAACCATGCAGCCAGTAGACTTCAGCAGTGCAGCTTCGCTTCCTTAAGGATAAGTTTGTTGATAAGGAGCTGTTTGGTACAATCCCAAACCCCTTTCTTTCCACCTGTCACCTCCCCACTCACCATATTGTGTGTTTCGCTGTGACCTTAGAGGAATATATGCAAGTGACCTGTGTATAGCTTATACATAACATCCAACTATATTATAAGCCTATAGGTTCTGGTCACATGCACCTCTTGGCTTTTAGCTACGTTGAGTTCAGCATTCATTGTTCTTTTGAGGTAGCTGACAATGGCTGGCCCGTAGAAAAGGCGGTGAGCTGGCAGAAACGTGAGCATGCCGGACGAAATGCTTAGCGGTATTTCGTCTGTCTTTACGTTCTGAGTTCAAATTCTGCCAAGATCGACTTTGCCTTTCATCCTTTCGGGGTTGATAAATTAAGTACGAGTTGCGTACTGGGGGTCGATCTAATCGACTTTCCAACCCCCCACCACAAAACAATTTCGGACCTTGTGCTTAAAGTAAAGAATACGTGACCTGTAGAATGTGCGCTTCGTTTATTAATTAATAACTGACTTTCAGCTCTCTTCGAGGTGATTTTCCATTTCGCAGTTTTGTAACAACCGTTAGGGAACTTTCACTGACGATATACCGTTACGGCAGACTTTTCACAATATTCACTTCCTAGCTCGTTTAATCACGTCGCATTACAACTGCGTGTTTTGTTCAGATTCCAGTTCCCTCAACAAAATAATTCTGGAGAGGGGCTTTTACGACCTTGATATGGCCTTTCATACGGCAAGATACCCAGGGGCGGACACAAGTGGGGTGGCATGAGGAGCACGTACTCCTTCAAGAAAAGAAGTGTGCCCTTCTAAATAACGTTATTACGCCATTTTCCCCTAGAATTGTATTCCCTTCTGACCTTGTGCTCTTCCTTCCAAAAATTCCTGGGACCGGCCCTGATACCTCTTGTGGATTTATTGCAAACCTACGATTGACAGTTCTACATTCTTGGAATTTCTTGTGATAATGAAGTTTTTCGCTTACCGCCCGCAGTTTCTGTTTAAAAACAATTTGCTTACCGGTTCTTGTCGTCTCTGGCCAACAGTTCTCGTAAATCTTGTATATCTAATGTATGATGTACGTAGGTAATATACCTACGTACATATGTTTGGCTGAATGTAGTATGTATGCATGAATATATCCATGTATGCTGCATGTATGCATATATGTATGTATGCATATATGTATGTCTGTCTCTCTGTATGTGAATATGTATGTATGTATGTGCGTATGTACGTACGTATTCATGATGTGTGTGGATGTATGCGTGTATGTAGTCGATGACTAATTACTCAAAATAAGAAAAGGAAAGTTGTTCCAGTGTTGGTGTGGACATGCGTTTGTGGGGTAGGTTTCTATGTGTAATATCAACCCTGTGTGTGTGTGTGTGTGTGTGTGTGTGTGTGTGTGTGTATGTGTGTGTGT
>NC_068994.1:54781925-54782237 GCF_001194135.2 Octopus bimaculoides | reverse complement strand
ATATATATATATATATATATATATATATAGCTGTATTGCATAAACCATTCTATGTACATATAGACACATTCCCCCCAACACCCACCCACCAACCCACCAAATAACCCCACCACCACCCACACACACGTTCATTATTGCTATTTTATACACACATCCAATAATAATATCCTTTTGAGTTAACTGAACCATTGCTGATAAAACAAACGCGTCATGCAAAACACACACACAAACACAGTCTCTATCTCTTTCTCTCTCTCTCTTTCTCTCTCTCTCTCTCTCTCTCTCTCTCTCTCTCTCTCTCTCTCTCTCTCT
>NC_068994.1:54777901-54781915 GCF_001194135.2 Octopus bimaculoides | reverse complement strand
ATTAGCATTAATATAAACATTAAAGATGAAAGCATCGGAAATTGTGCCATTCTAACATCAAAATGGCAGTCATTTACCGAATTCTATACTGAATTTCATGCATTAAATTAGCATTTTTTATAATGTATTAGAAATCATTTATTTTCTATAATTGATAATTAATATTTATAGATTTAGTCACGGTAGGTACTGCCTGTCTTGCCTACTCAAACAACAGGGCCTTCACGCGCACAGACACATATATATACTTATATATCTATATATATATATATATATATATATATATATATGTACACACACACACATTTATATATATAAATAAATAAAAAAACGAAGAATAAACAAAAAAAAAACCAGCAAAGCGAGGACGTGGTGAAGTATTAGCAGACGCTCTGGGAAGGAAAGAAAGGTGGTTTAACGTTTCGAGCAAAGCTCTTCTTCAGAAAGAGGAGACAAAGGAAAGTCCAAGAGAAAAGGAAGACGGAAGAAGAAAATATATACACACATACAAACAAACAAATGTTTCGGAATATTTTTTCAAGAATTGTACCTACGCATCTATGTGCCTATGTGCACGATTGTCTGTGTAGGAGGTTGCGAGCTCGCACACGGGCGCTATTTGAACCCGGTACGATATTGATATTATAAACACATTTTCAAAAATATCTTAGTCTGACTTAGAATTTGAGTAAGACGGTGAGCTGGTAGAAACGTTAGCACGCCGGGCGAAATGCTTAGCAGTATTTCATCTGTCTTTACGTTCTGAGTTCAAATTCCGCCGAGGTCGACTTTGCCTTTCATCCTTTCGGGGTCGATAAATTAAGTACCAGTTACGCACTGGGTCGATGGAATCGACTTAATCCCTTTGACTGTCCTTGTTTGTCCCCTCTATGTTTAGCCCCTTGTGGGTAATAAAGAAATAAGAAACATGGTAACCTCACACGCAAGCAAGAGATGCTGCCGCTCAGGTTAAGATCGGTCGAGGTTCAATACAATCGCGCCTTGTTTTTTAAGTAATTTCCTTAAACTTTTTATGACGAGGTCATTAGTCCTCGCAAAGGAGGCACCTGATATATGGAGTAACGAGAAGAACATCTAAATAACACACCACTGCGCAAAGTGAAATTCTGTTCGATTAAAATAACCTCGAGTGTGTGTGTGTGTGTGTGGTTTATTTATTTTTTCTTTTGTAAATGATTGGGAGGAGCGTTTGAAACGCCAGTGGGGGCGCTGAGTTACAAAAGGTTGAGAAAACCATGCTGTAGATATCAACGCTGGATTTTTAATTTATAACCTTTACACTTATATGTCATCAGTCTGTGTTTATTGTTTGTTTTGACTAATATATGTCGTCTGCGTGTTTATTTCAGCAGTGTGTTGCTGTTATGAGTATTTCTTACGTTATTAATCGTCTACTTTTGTGGAGAATTCTGTAGAGTAAGAAAACGTTGTCTACAAATGTATTCCTGTCTACTTGTATTCAGAAATATCATTTAGATTCTTCTGCACAAACCAGATAAAGACAAAATGGAGAAATTCACAGAATAAACAAAACACTAATCTACACTAGTCATTCTAACAAGTATTAAATCAAGCCATACAGCATTAGAAACATAAATACAGCATAACAAATGCAACAGACATTACGCCTATTTAATAATCCACAAGCCACAAATGAAACACATGCTAATAATACAGAGACACATTAGAAACTTCTAAAAACAAAATATAAAAAATATGTACTATTATTAATAATAAACAACAACAATATTAAGATTAAAAACTTTCTGAGTACGAACGTATCACAAACATATAAACCTACGAGCAAGCTACTAACAATCAATGTGGTCTGTAATTCTGATTGCAGACGTAAAAGTTGTAAACTTCACGACTCTGACTATTGTATTGGTCGCACAATTATGATACTTTCCCACCAGCTCATCACAACGATGCAACAAGGAGCAATTGTAATGCTTCTTGTTGCATGCGCAGCAAGGAACATTACAATTTGTTGCTACAAAGTCTAAGTAGGAAAACGTTAGTGGACAAACTATTTATAGCTTATAGAATTCTCCCTAAAAGTAGAAGATTGGTGATGAAAGCAACGCTCATGGCAAAGCGCAATGTTAAATTGAGCACTCGAAGACAACATGCACGTGTCACGAAAAGAAACACATGATTGAAGATGTATAAATCTAATTGTTAATAGTTCAAATAGCGGTAATTTTATAAAAATCAACCACATTAGCTTTGCTTACATTAGTTTCAAATTGTGGCACCAGACTAGCAATTTCAGGGCAGGAATCAAGTCGATTACATCGACTCCGGTGCTCAACTGGTACTTATTTTATCGACCCCGAAAAAGTGAAAGGCAAAATCAATCCCGGCAACATTTGAACTTAGAACGTAAGAATAGATGAAATGCTGCTAAGCAATTTTTCAGATGCGGTACCGATTCTGCCAGCTCTCTGTCTTCGGCTTTGCTTATATGTGGTTCACTCTTTCAATCACGTCATTGCAGAATCGGTATTCTGGTTTTACTCTATTTTCCTTCACATTGGCTCTGTCCTTCCGGGCCAATAAGCTTTGACCTTGAGCATCTAAGAAGATGCCTTCGCTCTTCGCCTTCAGCCCAGAGCTCCGTAGCCGCTGGGTGTGCTTCTGTTCTACATTTGCTTGTTTGCTACGGGCCACATATTTGCCATGCTGAGGTTTCTCTCCCCACTGCCGCCCCACCTCTCAGCCAATTGGCCGTACGTGTTTTTCTTGGTCATTAACATCACATTCCTTTGCAACAACAGTTGCCGCACTTCCCTCAGGTTGTTCAGCTTCGGTATCATGCATCAGATCAGCAGCAAATTTCTCTTTTCCCCTTCATGAAAGAATGAACCATCTTATGCCGCGTGATTTTCAACGAGCTTCAGCATCCAGTCGTTGGTTGTTTCAAGATACATAGCCAGTCCAATGGTGGTGGTTTTGTGGGAGAGTTCAAATTGCATTAAGTCTCGACTTCCTTGGTGTCTGAGGAGATAAAGACGATCCACGTCTGCCTTTGGCATCTTATTACAACTCAGCAGCTTGCATATTTTCCCTCGATTTCTTCTTCTTCTCATCGTTACTATTACCCCGCACGCGTAAGCGAATGTAGGCGTTCATATTTGTCTGTTTGTGTGTTTGCAAAATTACTGGAAAACGGCTGAACGGATTTTCACCAAATTTGGTAGAAATACTCATTGGATGAGTGACTCGAACTCATTAGATTTTCGTTTGATGAATCAAAATGTTCTTTTTGCTTTGTTACATATGCATAAACGATATGCAGGGGAAGTAACTCCCGATATCATTTTGTTGAAATATGAATTCGTCTGAGATTATTAAATTTTATTTTATCCTTGTGTCCAATGGACAAGCCTGGCTATATTGTCGTTGTGTCTCTTATATTCCTTCTGGGCTAGTGGCGTACATTGGCTGGTAATATGCCAATTATTATTATTTGAAAAAAGCAGCTTCATTTGACCCCATGTAAATTAAAGATTCGTATGTTGATCACATTATGTTACATAATAATAGAACTATCAAATGTGATGAGTGTCTCTTTCCTGCGTTTGTCCACTCGTTTATATATACTCCAGTATGACCGCAGACTAATGATTGAGACAAGTAATAAATGTATATATATATATATAATATTCTCAAGTCTAGCTAAATTTAATGATGAAATATTTGCAATGGATGAACTTTTAAACATTGATGGGATTCATAGGACTACCAACATATCCAACAACAAGATGAATTTTACTATAATTACATACCGAAGTCTTATATATATTCAGAAAAACATACCGATTTTTATTTAAAAAATATATTTCTCTTAATATTTCAACAAAGGATTAAAAAAACGAACTTTCCGAATTATAGGAGGATTAATTTTACAATTTCTTTAAAGGATAGTATACACTTTAATATTTTTAATAATTTTTTAATATTTTAATTAATATTACATATACCATTCGT
>NC_068994.1:54758663-54776539 GCF_001194135.2 Octopus bimaculoides | reverse complement strand
ACGTTTAAAGGTAATGTTATGCCACTTCATGATAATTCTTATCAATATAATTGTTGATATATATATATATATATACACACACACAGACATGTAGGTAGACACGCGCGCGTGTGCATATATATCGGTTTGTGGGAGGAAGGAGACGTGGAGTGGGCAGTGTCGCACGCATTTAAACGTGGGCAGTGATTCAAACGAACAGTTGCTACAGAAATTTCTGTACGACACAATAAAAAAAAAATGAACGAAAGGAGAGGTGGAGGAGGGGGGCGGACAGGCAATCACGTATTGTCGTGACACGTCGTTCAACTTCTCATGTCTTTGATCACGTATGGAATAAGTAACAGAGACGTTCGTCTTTCTGTCTGCATAGCAACAGAGATCTCACCCACATGTATGTTTAATGTTTTACACGCTGCAATCTTTAATCCCGTTGTGTTTCATTTCAATGTACAAACACCTCCCTTATGGTGAAGTCCGATAAGTCATGCACACACATTAATCAACTAAATTCCGCTGTAGTCCGATTTTCACATTTTAAAATTTCTATTAAGTACTTTAATGTTCATTATTTATATTTGACTGATATTTGTCCTCATCCTGTTTGTTGTTAACACAACGTTTCGGCTGATATACCCGCCAGCCTTCATCAGGTGTCTTGGGGGAAATTTCGAACTTGGGTTCTCATTCCTAAGGTATTTTTCGATGTTATTATCCAGGTCGCCTGGAATAGACTTCGGAATCTTGGGGTTAGTAGCTCGCGATCTTAACCACTACGCCATATGCCCGTGGAGTGAATTTTAGGGCTTATAAATCGAAATTTCCCCAAGACACCTGATGAAGGCTGGAGGTTATATCAGCCGAAACGTTGTTAACAACAAACAGGATGAGGACAAATATCTGTCAAATGTAAATAATTCCTCATCTCTTAAATATAGAACTGTATTACTTTTATGTTTTATAACAGTCTTTAGATAAATGCATACATGTGTACGTAGAGGCATTAACAAAGTAGTTGGTGGCGCTATATAATAAAGTGGACACACACACACACCTGTGTAAATACACACACATTTGCTTACGATCGTTGAATTGTCTAAAACGAATGAAAGGGTTGCTCAGTGTGGCTTATTGAGACTTTCTTTCGTGCCTCCTAGTTTCATGTCTCTGTGCTGTGTTTTTATATATATATATATATATATATATTTATTTATTTATTTATTCTTTTGTTTCAGTCATTTGACTGCGGCCATGTTGGAGCACCGCCTTTAGTCGAGCAAATCGACCCAAGAACTTATTCTTTGTAAGCCTAGTAGTTATTCTATTGGTCTCTTTTGCCGAACCGCTAAGTTACGGGATCCGTAAACACGCACACACATATATATATATATATACACATAAACGACGGGCTTCTTTCAGTCTCCGTCTACCAAATCTTAATGCAGAGGTGCACTGTTTAATAGTTCTTAGTCAAAAGTACTTGTCCTTCGTTTCAGCTGGCGTGAGTGACTCTAAGAAGGAAACCATTACCAGGCACCACTGAAAGACACCAGCATCACCATCGATCAACAAAGTAGTGTCAGAACTGAGATTGACCAACATACTATCGTCAGTTAAGAAGGTAAGCAACACATGTTTCTACTGTTGCTAATAAGCATTCCAAATCTATTTAATGGAAGAACCCAACGCCATAAAATGAAATCCTAATTGTCTTATCACCTTTGACATCCACAGTTTCAAAGGAAAGACCAACCAACAAACCATTTCACATGTTTGACAAGAGGGTCCAACATGTACTTAATGAAAATCCTTTGTTACATTCTTGGCTACAACTAACGTTCTTTTTTTTTCTCTTCCACCAACGATCTTTTTTGGTTTTAGTCAGGTCAGTAATATCATAATTAATGTAGAGAGAAAAGGAAAACCTAATAAATAAATGATAACGAGGAACAAAGTTTAGCTTTATTTTAGAAAGAACATTCATTCAAAAGATTTCCTGTTTGCATCAGATGCATTTATTTCTTGCATTTTATCAAGTGAAATTCTTTGAAAATTTTAAATTTTGAGCATCTTGACGGTTAATACCTCAAGTAGTGAGTTAGAATTTTGTATTATTTTTTTTCAAGGATTAATTATAATTATCTATTTATTTATATATTATTGATTTAGAGAAAATAATTAAAATATCTGTGTTATCTGTAGACAGAAACGATCTAAGCGCTACAGAGATTTATTGATTCTGAGCCTACCTTTATTATATAAACGGAAGAGATGAAGGTATAACTTGGAATGATTTTTCTCTGATAATTGCAGAGTCTACCAGAACACAAATTTAGCTCTAAGACAGGAAGATCACTTGTAAATTTATGTGAAAACACCAAAAAGTAATCAACTTGCTTGTATTCAACCTACCTGGGCAGAGAAAAGTAACATGGCAACTGGTAAAAGCCACATTGACAATGAATACCAATGATCATTATGTCATGCTAGAAAGTTCCATCCAAATTCGTGTAGTAGTCATATTGTATTTTCTGGCATACAAGTTGATGTAGCAAGTAAATGTAAACATTCAACCAATCTTTCCAAATCCTGTTACATTTCACATGGAATTTTTGGTTCTCCAAAGCCATCTTTGGGTAGAAATTAACCTACCATTTTTTGACTGTAAATTTTGTTCAAGGAAATTGCACGTTAATTTCACAAGCAAGCTGTTCCATTGATCGTATCAGCTGGGACCCTCGTTGTCGTAACCGACGGAGTGCTCTCAAACATAAAGGGTTGGGGTAAAGCAAATAGTTCCAGTGATTAAAAACTAACAAAAGAATAACGAATGGAAACAAAACATTTAAAAAAAATTTTTTTTAAACCAACAATGATTTATTTAACAGGTATCAGAGGTAAAAGTATGTCAAAGTATCCAGTGCCTAATGACGGCAGTTTACCTGTAACTAACTGAGAGGTAGGAGAATTTAAATAGTCTTTCAAATGCTGAGATGCAGCATTTGTTATTCCTCGGTAAGCTGACTCAAAAGTGATTGATTGTAACGGGGACGGACATGCTTGCATGCCTTTTTGAGTGAAAAAAGCCAATTGGCCTTCAAATGCCATGTAGTCTGCGACAAGAGACAAATGTCGGTAATTCACTTTGATGCCATAAACTCCAAAGACAGATTGAATTTCCTGAAAGTAAAATTACAGCAATGAGTTCCAAAGGTTTGTTACACTTTCTTTCTTTGGTTTCATTATTCAAACAACAGAACAACAGCAGCAGCAACAAGATGCTTTTCCCAGCTAAAGCAGAGAGTTGGGGGTTAACCCAAAAGTTCTCAACCATTTTTTGCCTATGGATCCCTCTGATTCCTATTTTACTCAGGGGACGGAGAACCTCATAGCCATTTGATGCCTAAAAACTCCTATATTTTTACGAGTAAATATTTGGAATCGTATTTTAAAAAATGCTTAGATATTTTGTGTATTGTAGAAATATAACCAGTTAATTTCACTAATTTTAACAACAAAATCTTATCTGGGTCCCTAAGAGCCATATAGACCCCATTTGAGAACTGCAGTAGGTGGTGGGCTGGTAGAATCGTTGGCAAACTGGGTGAAATGCTTAGTGGTAATTCATCCGTTATGTCATGTCCTGAGTTCAAATTCCACCGAGATTGACTTTGTCTTTCATCCTTTCGGGGTCAATGAAATAAGGACCAATTACACACTGGCGGTCGTCTATATTACTGACTAGTCCCGTTCCCCTCAAATTTTCAAGGCCTTGTGCCTAGAATAGAAAAAATTATATTTACAAGGCAGTGAGCTGGCAGAATTGTTAGCATACCAGACAAAATGCTTAGTATTTCATCCGTCCTGAGATTCTGAGTTCAAATTCCACTAAGGTTGACAAATTAAGTACAAGTTGAGTACTGGGGTTGATGTAATTGCCTAGTCTCCCCACCCAAAAATTTCAGGCCTTGTGCTTTTAGTAGAAACAATTATTACACGTCATTTTTTTTTAGCCTTCAATGGAGGGACAATACCCAAGTTTTGTATCTTATGAATGACAAAAGAACTCACCTTGATGATAACCTTTAACCCAGCTTCTATCCCATAGACCTGTGTCATGATTGTTGGACTGTTACAGTAGATACGATTAATGTCAAGAATATTAGGAAACTGTTGAATGTACTGCAAAAGACGAAAGGATAATGCCAGTAAAATGGTACATTTGAGATCTCTCTTTAACACACACAAACATTTACTATTTGGGCTACACTCTCTGAGTGGTTGGCGTTAGGAAGGGCATCCAGCTGTAGAAACTCTGCCAAATTAGATTGGAGCCTGGTGTTGCCATCCGGTTTCACCAGTCCTCAATCAAATCGTCCAACCCATGCTAGCATGGAAAGCGGACGTTAAACGATGATGATGGGCTGTGGCCATACAGGAGCACCACCTTGAAGGGTTTTAGAGAAGCAAACTGACACCAAGACTTACTTTTAGGTTTGGTATTTTATCAGTCTCTTTTTGCCAAACCTCTAGGTTATAGGGATGTAAACAAACCAACACCAGTTGTCAAGTGGTACTGACGGTGGAAAAACAGACACACACACACAGTATCCATTTATGGAATTTACTCACAAGACACTGGGGCTAGGGTGGAAGGCACTTGCTCAAGGTGCCATGCAAAGCAAGCTTCTATTTAAATTAAAATATCAACTAATAAAAGGCAAACAGCATATTGGATGCTGATGGCGACCAGTTTGTAAGGAAAAAGCAAGCAGAAAGGCAATTCCAAGACTGCTTGGAAAAATCTGACCATCTTCTTTGAATAAGAAGGCATGGAACCTCAATAAGACAATCCTTGTCTTGTAACAACAGCAGATGTGGTAGGTTACTGCTTAGCTCAGGAAGTAGAAACTGTTCACGAATTCAATCATTTGACCCTTAAATCAGCTACGATAGGATTTGAACTCCTGACCTTGTGAGTGAGAGAGGGGAGTAGAAAGACAGAAATAAAGGTGGAGAGAGAAAGACAAAAATAAAGAGAAAGTGGGGGAGAGAGAGAGAGAGCAGTACTTCCTACTGCAAACAGATTGAACCTGATCCATCTATCTATCTGTGAGGCAATATTAAGAATACAAACTTACGCTGAGGTGAATTCCTTCTGTCTGCAGATGGAGTTCATTCTTGACCCTTGTTAAGATGGAACGTTTGATTCCAGGCACTCTGTGTATAATGGATGTCTCAGCATTGTTTTTGATGATGGTCATCAGATCAACCTTGGTTAATCTTAAATTAAACTGAAACATAACAATTAGACATTATTAATTAATCATTGTTTAATAAGGAAATTCAACATGACAATACAATCTTGTGTTCCTTTTCCATTCTTGAAAATTTCAGTCTTTTCTAAATTCATTCAAGGGAAAATGGAAGTTGATTACACTGACCACTGGAACTTATCTTATCAACCCCGAAAGGATGAAAGGCAAAATTGACCTCAGCAGAATTTGAACTCAGAATGTCAAGATGGACAAAATGTTTGGCAGCACCTGCATCAAATTTGTGGAGTGGGAACTCGTCGATTATATCAACCCCAATGTTTCACTGGTACTTAGTTTATCGACCCCCTGAATGGATGAAAGGCAAAGTTGACCTTGGTGGAATTTGAACTCAGAACCTAAAGAGAGACGAAAGACTGCTAAGCATTTCACCCGGCCTGCAAATGATTCTGCCAGCTCACCGCTTTCAAATTTTGGTAGAAGACCAGAAATTACATTGATCCCAGTGTTAAACTGGTACTTGTTTTACAGACCCTCAAAAGGATGAAAATCAGAGGCAATCATGGTGCAGTCTGAACTCAGAACATGGACAAAATGCTGCTTAGCGCTTTGCCAATCATGATAACAATTCTGCCTACTTGCTGCACCATCATCACGGTAATAATGGTTTCAAATTTTGGCACTAGGCCAGCAATTTTGAGGTAAGGAGTAAGTTGATTATATTGACCCCCAGTATGTAACTGGTTCTCATTATACTGACCCTGAAAGGACGAAAGGCAAAGTCGACCATGGACGGAATCTGAACCCATCATAATAATTAAAGGCAGAATTTGGTGGGTGGGAAGGTCCTAGTCCATCACTCAGAACTATTGCTGTGCAGTGGGACAGAACATGAAACCACATGGAGAGAAAGCCATGTAGTTCCATGTCTTTAACCCCACAGCTGTGCCGTACAATACATACACACACAAATACATATATGTGTACACCCTCAAATTTATGTTGTTCCCCCCCCCCACATGTTTGCCTATTCCTTGATAGACTATGCTGGGTGCATTTAATCATGGTACCTGTCCCTGTGAGGTCACCTTTTATTTCACAACTCCGAGGATTACAACATAGCCACCCATTCAAACCTACCCCAACTCCACCCAATATACCCTGGGTGGGGTGAATACAAGTGGATACATGTTTAGTCACCTGCTGATGACTTACGACTGGTGAATGAAAGCTAAGTCTACTTGAATGGGTGAATAAAGTTAGCATCAATCTAGCTGTCTTACCTTGAATACTACTTCACACCAAAGGCTCTTTTCTTCATCGTAACTATATGACAATATAGCTTCATTGAAGGAGTCTAGGTACTGTAAAGATATTAAAAAATATATCAAAATGTTAATATCTAACAGATAATATACAGCAGAGGTTGACTTGGGACAATAAAAACCCCAGAAAAATAAGAATTAATTAATTAACCCCCCCCCCCCCAAAAGAATAACTAAATAAATTCACTCACTTTCCCTTTTGCTGGCATTCTTTTCGTTTTCTTCATGTCATCTTCAAGGTAAAAATATTCTTCCAAAAACTCTTCTTTCTTGACATCTGTGCAAAAAAGAAAACATTTTTTTTTATAACTACACTAGACAGGGCTCCCACTGTCTACTACACTCATTTTTACTGGTCTCCAGTAATTCCTTAAATTCATTAAGGCTGGGGACTTAATTCATTGCTCAGATTAACACCATGACAGGCCCTTGCATGCATTCGGAACCCAAGTCTTCAAGTGTGAAGTTTGCTCATCTTTACGTCCACTTTCACTACGTTAGCATCGGTTAGATGAATGTATTATAGAGGCATTGTTTGACAGCGATATACCATATGCTGGTGCCATGGGAAAAACATCTGTGCAAGCGCCACATACAAAGCACTCATCCTGGTGTTATGTAAGAAGCACTCAATACACTCTGCAAAGTTGTTGACGTTAGGAAGGGCATCCCTCTGGCTTGCCAGCTCCTGTCAAACCATCCAACCCATGCCAGCATGGAAAACAGATGTTAAATGATGATGATGAGAGAACACAGTACCAACGGCCCTTAATAGGGGCTGCGGAACCAGTGGAAGAAAGAAAGAGGAAGTTATTTTCAGACCAGAGAATTGGTCTGAATGCTTACAACAGATTGAATAAGTCCTGGGGTCGATTTGCTCGACTAAAGGCGGTGCTCCAGCATGGCCACAGTCAAATGACTGAAACAAGTAAAAGAGTAAAGAAGCAGGCCTCCTAACTTCACAGGCAAAGGACATAACCCATACTGTACAGATATCTGCGCCAGAATTTAACTCTTGTCTATTCAAAAATGTGAGATAGGGTATCGTTTCCTGGTGCTTCGATGGTTCAATCCTCACTCTTTCTAAGACAATAACAAAAATAGAGAAACAAACAAATGAATAAACAGACCTTCGTCCTCATCTTCCATAATTTCGGTCGTATTACTGTCCTCCTTTATTTCCGTTTCACTGTCACTGTCCTCATCATTGTCTTTATCGTCGTCGTCGTCGTCATCATCGTCATCATCATCATCATCATCATCATCATTGTAGTCATGTTCATCACTTGTCTGCTTCTTCTGGTTGCCATCAACTGCATCTATCTCGTCTTCTCCACCGGATGCGGAGTCTTCAGACTCGTCTCCCCTCTCGGCATTGGGAGCAGACTCCTCTTCCTCCTCCCCAGCACTTTCTCCATCTTGCTCCTTCTTAGCGGATGGTTCAGCCGAATCCTCTAGCGTAGCTTTTATGGTATGAACAATATCCTTGGGAAGAATCCGTCTGTAAAGGACAGAACAGAAACAAGATCATTAGGGAATTAAGAGGAAATTCTTATAAATTTTATCAAACATATATTTGTCGTAAGAAATTTAGCTATTTAACACATAAAGCGCAACAGATTGACAGGCCACGATTGTGACCCAGATAGATGCATTTAATGGGGTTGAATGTCACTCAAACGCTCCCATGGCTGCAATCTCACTTTAGTTGCCGGGTCTTCTCAATCACAGCATCTCTCCAAAGTTCTTGGTCTCCTAAGTGTTCATGTCATATGATGGTCTTATGTCCATTTTGATCTATGTATAGATGCAGGCATGGCTATGTGGTTGAGAACTTTACTTTGTAACAATATGGTTTCTGATTGAGCTTCACTGCATGGCATTGTGGCCAAATGTATTCGATTTTAGCTCAGGGCCAACCCAAGCTTCTTAAGCACACAGCTACACCATGTTTGAATGAAAATAATAAAAGACAAGACACAGAAATAATTTATTCTCAAACACGTGATAATGCTAATACAATAGCATGAACAGGATAAACTATTCATATAGCCTCATGGCTGGCCAGTAACGATGTTTTCTGCAATATATGGATAATTGTGTCTTTCAATACTTCTAAAGCAAACTTTGTTTGCTTACTTTCAACGTAAGTTAAAAAGACAAGATGTTCACAGCTGGCTAGAATGTCCTTGATTCTAGATCAAGTGAATCAGAACCAGTCTGGGTTTCAACCAGACCAAACTAAACAGTTTTCATCACAGAAATGAAAAGCAAATACTCACAACGAAGCCTGTGTCAACTTGATTGTTGACTTGATGGATTTCAGCAAACCAGTGATGTATTTCAATTCCATGTGGCGAAGGATATCGTCTGGATTTGTTGCCAACTGGTCTTGGTATTTGCTTGGGGGCAGGAACTGGAAACGGACTATGTACAACCGATCGCTAAAGCTAATGAGGAAAGAGACAAGAGAAACAAGATATATTTAAAACAATAACCAAGGATTTGGTCATTACAATCGCACCCTACCAACACCTCCATTATCATCATCATCCATTGTTTTAAATCCGGGTTTTGCCCTCAATGCCATAGCAACTGAGGTAGGCTGGTGCAGCCCACCCCAAGCCATCATGAGGTCTTTTTGGAGCTGGATTTTCTATGGGGAGCATACCCTTGCTTACTCACAGCCTCAGTTTCTAGACATGAGTGGTCCCAAGACCAAGACCTCTACCACAATTTTTAAGAAACGTGGTGGAAAACCACACCTGCATTACTAAATGTAACAATAAAATGGCAGTAAATAAGATACTGAATTACTATATTAAAGGTCGGGAGTTCAAAACCACTGCAGTTCTTTGGTTTTATTTATTTATAATGCGTGGGGTGCAGTCAGAACAGCAGGAAAACCGAATATTAATGTATCTATTCAGTCTTAATATCTCCTGGTGGGTTTCAAAGTGAATATGTCAATCACAGTTGTCTTTTTGTCAAGGCTATGCCACCGGACCACATTACCCTAACAAGAGTTATAGCCCTTGTCTAAGGAACTCAACAAATTATTTGCTGATGAACATTGATATCAAACTGATGGTGAAGTTATCTCCCTTAGATTAGAGAGCTCATACTTTGCTTTCCAGTGGTTCGTGTGACTCGAGGCTGACTGTCAAATATGACGTAGTGCGGACTTGAGTCACACTGGCTGTCATGAGTCAATGAGTTGGTTAACATACTGGACTGGCACAGACTGCAAAAGTGATGGATGACAACTGTATTGCAGATACTGGTTTACTTACCCAGATGACATCTCAATCCGATCTGTAACATCTACCTTTTCTAACACCTGAAAAAGAGAAACATTAAAAGTTTAACAATAGAAAAGAAGCATGAATCAAACAACTAAGCCCTCCCTTACACCTGTTTTAATAACGCAACCATCACCTGGCACTTATGCACCTTTAGTGGAGCTCACAACGTTAGACACCTTGGTTCCTTTACTGTCCACTACTGCTCACATTCATACAAGACTCCCTGGTCCTTTCACTCACATTTTCACAGCAGACAAAGACCAACGTATGTTCTGGTAGAGCACAGCATCAACCATGGCTTGTAGAAACTATAGCTGGGTCCAGCTTCTTTTCTCTTGACCAGCTCATATATAGAAGAACAGTTGGCACCATACCGAGACCTACAAGATCTATTATTGTGAAACAACAAATGTAATCGTCTTCTAACCCAGCAGCTTTGGAGGTCAAGTGCTCAGTTCATGAAGGTACTGGAATGGCAGAACTGTTAGCCGACTCAATGGATCAATGCCTTGTTGTGTTTGCTCCAATCCTTTCTTTTCTGAGTTCAAATCTTGCCAAAGTCAACTTTGTCTTTTATCCGTCTGGGGCTGATTAATATAAAATACCAGTTATGTACTGGTGTCACTCTCACTGCTCTCATAATTAGCTGACCCCTGCCTGTTTATTATCATTTGAATGCCAAACCGTTGAGAAACAGGAGCAGTGAGCTTGGTGCCAGCAACTACCTGGCTACAGAAACCTCATCCACTGCAACCCAACATCTTTTATCTTTTAATTGTTTCAATTATTAGACTGCGACCATGCTGGGACAATACCTTGAAGAGTTTTAGTTGAAGAAAAATAAGAATTCCAGGACTTATTCTGTCAGTCTCTTTTGCCAAACCGCCAAGTTATGGGGAGGTAAACACACCAAAACCAGTTCTCAAAACCAAGCAGTGGTGGGTGGGAGGAGAAATACAGACACACACATATGACGGGCTTCTTTCAGTTTCCATCTACCAAATCCACTCACAAGTTTTGGTCAGTCTGAGGTAATAATAGAAGACAGTGTCTTCTACTATAGCCTCGGGCCGACCAAAGCCTTGTGAGTGGATTTGGTAGACGGAAACTGAAAGAAGCCCATCGTATATATATATGTGTGTGTGTGTGTTTGTGTGTCTGTGTTTGTCACCCCACCATCATTTGACAACCAATGCTGGTGTGTTTACATCCCTGTAACTTAGTGGTTCAGTAAAAGAAACCGATAGAATAAGTACTAGGTTTAGAAAGAATATGTCCTGGGGTCAATTTGTTCAACTAAAGGTTTTGCTCCAGCATAGCCATAGTCAAAAGACCGAAACAAATAAAAAAAAATAATAAGTGTGTGTATTTAAGCAACAGGAGTGTTATCACTTTTCTAAATTAGTAAGAGGAGGCAGAGCAGGAAGAGGCAGGCATAGGATTTAGAATTGGTGAATCTTGGAGGCTCTTTGTTAAAAGATTATGAGAGGGGGAGAGAGAGAGGGAGAGAGAGAGAGAGAGAGGCGTATTTACCTGGCTGAGCGCAACAGGATTTAACTTCATCTGCAGCTTTTTGGCTTCAGCCCTGGCGAAGTCTGTGTCTAAGACAGGAATGTCCATTGTAGGAGTCTTCATATGCTTGGCACCAAAGAGAATCTCACGGAGACGAGGGATACCCAGAGTGACGTTCATCTCTCCAAGACCAGCAAAGTGGAATGTGTTCAGTGTCATCTGAGTTGATGGCTCACCAATTGACTAAAAAAAATTAATTAATTTATTAATTAGCTAATTAACCCTTTAGTATTCAGATTACTTTGTCAAACGTTGTTTACATTGTTTTAGATTAATGAGGCATTATCTTGTAGCTTTGAGATTTTGATGAGGTAAAGCATCTTCTATTATAACCCCAGGTTGACTAAAATCTTCAGAATGAATTTGGTAGATCAACTTGTTGAGAGTTGAGCCGAGTCTCAACAGTGACGACGACGACAAGAACAACAAGAAGTAATAAGTGAAAGTGTTCATTAATAAACCCCTTCTAGATTCTTGATTATTTTCACAATTAATTAAAGTACTTTGTGCCTTTCATTAGCAATACTGTCAGGAAAGGATTGAAAACGTGGTTGATTGACTAGTTGGTGGGGAATGTATGCAAAGGGGATAGGATTTTGGAAGGGTCTGTTGACTCATAAGAGCAATTTTATTTCTTCAGGAAGATGGGGCAAGGGGGACCCACGACAATACAAAGAGGTAAACAAAAGAAGTACCTGAGATGAAATCAAGCCAACAGCTTCTCCAGGGTCCACCATACATTGTATAAATTTGTAATTTATCAGTTTCTCAAAGTTTTCTTCCGTAAGAGTCTCTTTAGTCTCAGCTTGTCCTGGTGGGCATATCCTATGCTAATAACAACAGCAAAAAGGATGATAAAATAATAATTATAATAACGATGATGATGATGACGACGACGACAATGTAGCAGTACCATCCAGTGGCTCTCATGGCTTCTGATTTTAACTGATTGTGATGTCATCATGTCTGGTGCAAAGTTAACATGTCTTGGTGTAAATATTCTGCTCAATACCATAGATTTGCTTGCCAATTGTTTGACTATAACCAGTTGAGCATGTCCCTTAGTGGCTGATGATATGTGCATCTCTGAAACCTTGCCAGCCCTCATCAAACCATCCAACCCATGCCAGCATGGACAACAAATGCTAAGTGATGATGATAATGATGACACACACACACATACATAAATATAAAAGTTGGAATTTACACAAAAACAAAAGACAAAGACAGGTGTATTAGTTTAGTACTTGGGAAATTCCATAATATATATAAGTGTGCACATAAATTTTCAGCCAATAATTGCTAAGGACTGCAACACTGGAAAATAGAAAAAATGTGAAGTGATAATAGACTTTCACTATACTAACTGAATTTTCAGATTTGGAACGGAAATCCTTTGCCATTTTGTATATTTCTTCAGAGATGGCACCTTGCTGAGTATAAGGCCAAGTCTTAGACAAAACAGGATCTGGACAGGACACAACCTTCTTCTGAAACCTGACAAAGAAGAATGAAAATTATATGAAATTGTCATAAATTAAGTACACTGCACAATAGTAAATATCACCTATTTACAACAGGATAGGGAGGGGGGCACTGCACTATTTTGTATTCATGAGCTTTAGGTTAGTTAAGATATGTCTGTGACATATTTCAACTTCCGTGGAAGTGCAATGGCCCAGTGGTTATAAATGCTTGTCTGGGAATCTGCTAGAGGGAAGAACTGGGCAAATAGTGAACCTTTTACCATAAAGGAGAATTTTTTCTCCACTGCAGTAAATTTGCCTTCAGAAGTTAAAATATCTCACAAACACAATCTAACTAACCCAAAGTTCATTTATTCTTCATGACCGCTTGGCGCCAATATTGCTGTTTTGTACTTAGTGAGTGCATGGGGCCAGTGACAGCATCTACTTACTTTTGGCGTCGTTTCTCACTCATGTTGTACCACAGACTGCACAGGTAGGTGCTTTTCAAAGAACGTCCTGCCATACGAGAAATGTTATCTGGCACTTCAAGGTCTTCCTGTTTTTTCTTGCAGAATCTCAAGAATGCACTTCTGTCAGCCGAATACTTTGGGAGGGAGTCAGTCTGTTGCCTGACTTTATAAATCTGAAGAAAAAGAAGAACAAAAAATATTTCTAACATAACAACAATGACAGATGGATGAAAAATGGCGGGAGCATATTTAAAGCATGCTATTATCATTGCTTTTACACCTGTTTGGTCTTTTCCTTGCTGAGGCAATATTCTAAGATAGGGTACCTATCCTGTTACCAACCCAACACATTTTTCAAACAATGTGAATTCATTTTCATTCCACAAACCATTAAATGTTAAAATTGCCAAACTGTAAGATAAAGTGTTTGCACATGTAAACAACATTTCTGTTGCCCTAAAAGTGTCAGGAAAAAGGTGCAGAGAAATAAACATTATAAACTTCCATGCATGTCAATACACACACACATAACAGGCTTCTTTGGTCAGGCTGGAGCTGTAGTAGAAGACACCAGCTCAGAGTGCCATGAAGAGGGACAGAACGTGAAGTCAAATGGTTTGGAAGCAACCTTCTTGGCTACAAAACCATGCCTGCACCATCATCATCATCATTGTCCTCATTGTTTAACATCCATTTTCGATGCAGGCATGGGTTGGACAATGTCACTGTTTTCAATAAACCAAAGGACTGTGTCACACTCTGATGCCTGCTTTGGGAAAGTTTCTACAGCCAGAACCCCTTCTTAAAGCCAACTACTTTACAGGACATATTGGTTGTTTTACAGCATTATTATGCTGGCACATAAAAAGCACCAACCAAACGTGGCTGATAACAATACTACCCCCTGACTGGCCCCCGTGCTGGTGGCACATAAAAAGCACGATCCAAACATGATTGATGCCAGGCCCGCCTGACTGGCTCCTGTGCCAGTGGCACGTAAAAAGCACCCACTACACTCTTGGAGTGGTTGGCGTTACGAAGGGCATCCAGCTGTAGAAACATTGCCAGATCAAATTGGGGCCTGGTGCAGCCGCTGGCTCTCCAGACCTCGGTCAAGCTGTCCAACCCATGCCAGCATGGAAAACAGACATGAAACGATGATGATGATGACTGGACCTGATAAATGCTGCAAGCACATTCAGAATAAAAAAAAAAACAACAAAACGAACATAATAAAACAAATCCAAGCACAAAAATAAATCTTACTTCGTTTTGTATCTGACGGCAGCTGAAGTTGCTGTCAGCTCCTTTAAGAGGCATCTGTAGGTTTAAGATGGAAGCACGATTCTTGATCAGCATCGGGAAGTGATTCTCGTTAATAAACTGAGTCTTGGTTACATCCAGGCTGTCTTCACCATAATAAAACTGAAGAAAGTGAGATCAAATCAGATACCAAGTATAAACAAATATATCAGGCAGGGTTAATAACATTAGAATTTCTTGCATTGTTCGCCTCAGATTCAACAACGAAAACTTCTTCCGAAATGCTTAGTAGGTAGTCGACGCCGTAGCTAACAGTTGCAAACTGTCCTTCTCTTCCAGATTGTGAAAGCTTACCATAATGTTTAATCTAAATACAGTGAAACTTTAAGACTTCATTTTTTTATGGGCAAACATGGGTTAACAGGTTCAATATCTGCAGCAAAATATTTCCACATACCCCTTGCCCACCTAATTTCTCTCCTAAGGCTTGGGTTGGATCAAAGTAGAAATAGTTGAAAATGCTTGCTGAAAGGGCCATGTGAGTGTGATGTAACCCAGAACCTCAAGATTAGGAAGTAAACTATTCTGCAATGCTCGAGCTCTTGCCTAACAAACATATCTAATGCTAGAAAGATGGGTAGTAGAGGTAAAAATTAATTTCTGAACATTTCTCTCCACCCATCTCTGCTCCAGAAGAAATTCTACAAGAATGAAACAGACAGACAGAGAATAGAATGAGTCTTACCTGAATAACACTGCCGTCACTGTCTCTGACTGTGAGGTCATAATTAACGATGAGGCTCTCTAAATGCTTAACTAAGCAACGTTGAAGGTATCCCGAATGACTGGTTTTTACAGCGGTATCAATGAGACCCTAAGGAAGAGAAAATGGAAGGAACACATGGCTTGACAGAAGTAACACACACACACAAAGAGAAATTACAATTTACAAAGAAAAGTCAAATTTATTTAAGCATTTTCCTTTTTTTTAATCCTTGCTAATTTATGATGTAAAAAGCACCAAGGACACTCTATAAGGTGGTTGGCGTTAGGGAGGGCATCTAGATGGACAAACCATGCCAAATCAGACTGGAGTCTGGTGCAGCTCTCCAGCATCTGTCAGCCTGTCCAACCCATGACAGCATGGAAAGCAGATGTTTGATGATGATGATGATGATGATGATGATGATGATGATTACATAGACTCTTTGACACTCACCTCTCTGCCGGCCATACAATGGACAAAGTATTCCTGAGGTGAAATTCCTGTCGTGAAACGGCCAGTAATGAAGCCACCAGCCTTGGGAGAAATGTCATACTGTAGAAATGATGGCAAGAAACGGCCACTTGGCATCATTGGTGGTCTTCGTCCTTCCAATTCAATTTGGCCCAGAAGACAGGACATTTGCATAGCGTTCACCTGGAAAGATGAAATTATATAAGAGAGGAAAGCAAATGGAATGGTAGGTACCAAAGGAGTTAACAGCGTAAGTGAATTGAAATAAACACAACCAGGAATACAAACTAAATATATATCTGATTAAGAATTGTGTATATGTGTATATATATACATTTCTTTTATTCTTTTACTTGTTTCAGTCATTTGACAGCGGCCATGCTGGAACACCACTTTTAGTCGAGCAAACCAACCCCAGGACTTAAATTTGATTCTAACCCTTTGACATTTAAACTGGATATATCTAGTCCAAACATCCGATCGGTTTCATGTGCAAATAGGCCAGATCCAGCCTCTCATGCCTACCCTACAATGTTATTCTAAGAATAAACAGTTGGATCAACAGAATCTGAAAGCTATGAAATAATGGATGATCAATTCAAAACAATGTGAAGAAATAAGCATTACAGTTGATGGAATAAAATGAATGCTAAATGTTGGGAGTGGGGGCTATGGGAACAACTTCAGAGTCAAAAGTGTGATGAAAAAGAGAAACATAGGTTTAACAATTTTGTGACAATCATTATTTGATACTTACCGAAGATCCTTTGGCACCGGCATTGACCATCAACTGAAGATTATTGTCAGGGAACTTGACAAGCAGACCAGATGGCATAATGGTTCTGAGGTGAGAAGGAATTTAGAAAGAGTTAAGAATTAGAGAGAACAGTTAAAGACAATTCCTTACATCTTTATACAAATTTTCTCCTAACATTCTGCGATGAAAAAGAAAGATTTACCGTAACAAGTTGTTCTGTACATCGTTGGTGATTTTCTTCACTTTCTTGTCCAATTCTGCAATAAGCATTGGATTGTTTCCAAAGACAATTTCAGAAACAGACTTGGTACTTTCACCAACCACCACTTGCAGTTCTTCTCTTGATCTGTCGATATCATAGCTTTTGATATAATCAATAAAATTCTTGCGTTTCTGATCAGCCTAAAAAAAAATCAATAAGCAATGCTTGTGAGATGACACATATAAATACACACACACATGTCATCATCATTTAATCTCTATTTTCCATGCTGGCATGGATTGGATGGCTTGACTGAAGCTGGTAAAACCAGAGGCTGCAGCAGGTTCCAATTGTCTGTTTTGGCACGGATTCTATGGTTCTATGGTTGTCATCACTAAATTTAACACAATCGTTAATTTTAATACAATGGCCTAAAGTCAAGGTACAAAGCAGTAAACTTCACACATGTACGTCCACATGCAACGACCATTGCGGCGACACTGGAGAGGAGTTCACACTCCCGTTTTCTTTATAGTCAATGCGGAACTTCAGGATATTAGTCAATTGTATTGAAACTTGGTATTCAACCTCTTAAGGATACTATATTTACTGTTTTGCATTCTGCTATGTAGAAATATGTATTCAATATGACTTATAATCCATGAAATCCAAAATTCGACCAAAAATAGCAATTTAAAAAATTTTCAATTGCATTGCAGAGCCTGAAAATATATTTAACTGCAAAGTTCTCTATACACCTTTCTTTAAACTCTAGTTTGCAACAAAATATCAATTCGTGGTTACCAGTTTTGAAAGTTGCATTTTTTGGTCCACCCTAATGAGCATAGAGGAAGCATCAAAAGAATGCAGTTCTGTGAAGGAAGATTCAGAAGAAAAAAACATTATTTAAATGAGGAGGGGCTTCTGGAAAAGAGCAACGTAAAGGAGTAACTTGGGTACACCTGTGGCAATCCTTAATACGATAATGCTAAGTATATCTATG
>NC_068994.1:54756477-54757738 GCF_001194135.2 Octopus bimaculoides | reverse complement strand
TATATATAGTCAATTCAAACATGAACAAGCAGGAAAAAACACAAAAAAACAACAACGCGAGGACGTGGAATAAGTATAGTGTTATTGGATGCTCAGGAAAGGAAAGAAAAGAAAGAGGATTTCACATTTCGAGCGGAGCTCTTCACCAGAAATATAGGAAAAGTCCAAAGAAAGGAAGACAGAGAAAGAAAATCGCCAACGATGCACACGCGGTCACCTGTTTATTCCAACATGATATGTAGTTAATTAAATTGGGTGCAATGTATCAATCTGGAGAGGTTAGATACTTTCCACGGTAATTCTGAAAATCTATGGAATCTGGTGACAGCCACAGTGGAAGTGTAAAATCTACATCGTCACAATGTGACTACTATTGGTCCTTGCGATTTATCATTGCTGGGGGTGTACTCCTGTGTCTTACGGATCAACGACGGGATGGAATGTGGCTCAAGTGAAACTTAAGAACCAGCCATCAGCAGTATAACAGCCCTCTGCTACCACAACCATCATTTAACATGTTTCTTCGTTATTGGCATGGATTGGCTGGTTTGACAAGATCCAGTGAGAGAGAGAGGATTGCATTGAGCTCTAATGTCTGCCTATGGCATGATTTCTACAGCTGGATGCTCTTCCTAATGCCAACCACGTTACTAGAGAGATCACCCAAATAACATGCAAGACTAAAATCCCTCTTGACTGGATCGAACGGCAGTAGAGAGCATGGTAGCCTTATGCCAGGTGTTGAGATATTAAAGTATGACAGAAGTGACAGGAACAGGTTTCTTGCTGGATACATAAGTACCCCCTGAATTATACGGGTGAATGGAAGTAGGTGGGGGTAGAGCTGGAAAGGGAGATAAAGATGATTAGATTCAAACAATATATCAACAACAGGTTATAGCTAAAAAAAAAAAAAGGAAATTGCTCTTAGAAACATAATACCATAACACACTCTTACCTCATAACAACAGTGTACTAATCCATATGCCGTTGATCCGTACTGGCTTTTATCCAGGACACCACACAGCAATTCACTGTCTCGGATTATAACACTGCTCTCCCCCATTTCTTGTGAAAGAGCTCTACTTATTGATGCAACAAAATGGTCTTTTGAATTCCAAAGCTGTGAAAGAATAAGGAACATTAAGAAATCATAATGGATAGTCACAGGCTCACAACAAGCTGATGTCTCTCAATTTTGTTCATTCATTCAGTGTCCATTTTTTTTTTGCATGGATTAGACACAAGTACAAACACACAA
>NC_068994.1:54754664-54756032 GCF_001194135.2 Octopus bimaculoides | reverse complement strand
TCCAAAAATATTTTTCAGTCCCATTTTGACCTTTGAATTACTTTCCAAAAACATATTTCCCAGTATTTCCCAACTCTGATGCATAACTCACACAAATATGAAATCTACAGAGGAATTTTTGGAAAACTGGAATAAGCAGATGTGAATCAAGAAGGCCCAGCTTGGATTTTAACCTCTCTTTTACTCTTTTATTTGTTTCAGTCATTTGACTGTGGCCATGCTGGAGCACCACCTTTAATTGAAGAAATTGACCCCAGGACTCATTCTTTGTAAGCCTAGTACTTATTCTATCGGTCTCTTTTGCCAAACCGCTAAGTTTCAAGCATCAGTTGTCAAGCGATGGTAGTGGGGACACACACAGACACACACATATATACATATACGACAGGTATTGAGAGAATAAGTACCAGGCTTACAAAGAATGAGTCCTGGAGTCAATTTGTTTGACTAAAGGCAGTGCTCCAGCATGGCCGCAGTCAAATGACTGAAACAAAAATAAAAGAGTACACACACACAATAGGCTTCTTTCAGTTTCCCCTCTACTGGTTGGCCTGGGTCATGAAAAGAAGATACTTGCCCAAGTTGTTGAGCAGTGGGACTAAACACGAAACCACCAAACAAATGTAGTGCAGAGTGTTTATGGTTTATATTGCTTATGATGTGGCAAGTAAACAAAAGTAAATACATCTCTTCACATGCATAAAAATATATGGAGATTATCCACAGAGCACAGGAACCATTACACTTCTGCTCACTAACAGAACTTGATCGCAATCACTATTTAAATCAAACACAAACACAAGAAATGGCTAAACTAATTTGCGTATTCTACATTAGCTGGAAGAGTGATTAAATATATTTTGTGTTTGCGCATGCATATAAATTCCAAAGACCTACCCTTTCTGGAATCTTTGATGTGCTTTCCATTGTAATTAAAGGCTTGTTCTTTGGGATTATATTGATTAGTAAAGTAGATATAAGCTGTAATGAAAAGATAAAAAGATATACATACACATACATTGTTTTAAAATTTCCCCACCTAAAGATTCATATATATAGGCTTTCTCGCTCTCTCTCTGTATCTATATGTAAATACACATACACACACACACACACATATATATAAGTCAGTAAATAGTGGGGTTGTGTTAACCGCACATGGAGAAATAATAGGAAAATGAAGAATAAGGCAGAATGCTAAATTGGAAGCATATTTTAATAAAGATTTCAAATTGGAAGCATGTTTTAATAAAGAAGCAAATTTTCAAGAAGGAGAATGAAAATGTTTTTTACAAAGAAGTACAAAATGAAGAAAATAATATATAAAAAAATAACTATACCAATACATTATATTGTCTTTGAGCTTTT
>NC_068994.1:54742858-54754150 GCF_001194135.2 Octopus bimaculoides | reverse complement strand
ATATATATATATATATATATATATATATATATATATAGCCTTTTAGCTTGTAAGGGTCAGATGAAATTTTCTGTGGCAGATTTTCAACAGCTGGATGTCCTTCCTGTTGCCAACCCCCACTTGTTTCTGAATGAGATAACATTTTCTCATGGTTGGACATGTTTTGATGGAGAACTGGAAATGAAGGACACAGATTGTGTGAAAGTGATACTCACTTTGCAACTATTGTGCAATGTCAAAAGAAGCAGGTGCTAACACACACACACACACTCCTATATATAGGCACAGCAAGCTTCTTTTAGTTCCCATCCACCAAATCCACTCACAAGACTTTAGTCGGTTCATATCATACACGTGTTGTCATCATCACTCAGTTACCTCATATCACACAGAGATGTTGCTGGTAAGAATCCAAGTTATTTTATGTCCTTGCAATGTTTCCATTTCACTCACTCACGCACTATCAAACTTTATTTTATCATCCTAAGCCACTGCTAATTCCCCTCTCCTCCACCATGTTTTAACCACATTTTTACCCAAGAATTCTACTTTCGGAAATTTCCTCTCTGTCCAATCTCCTCATCTTCATCAGTAATGACCAGTAGCCATAACCTCTCCAGCCCGAGAAGTCGTGCACAGATTATGGATGATGTACCTTGTTACTACGACTAAAATCCCAGAAAGGTTACTTCTCAAAGACAGAGTTTAGTCTCAAGTTTCAGACTAAGTAGAGAAGGTAAAATAAATCTTGACATGTTACCAATGTGAACACAGGTGACATTTCCAGCTGGTTTTGTACCTATTCCTGTTAGCTTGTCAGCCAGGTAAACTGATGAAATTTATGCAATCATAAATGATAGTTGGGCAAATATAATTACCTGTTTTCCAGACCAGAGTTTTTCAGGTCGAATAATAGCAGGTGGTAACAGTCTAATGGCATCAGGTTTGTTAACGAGTGCTGCGAACAGCAATTGATTGAACTCTTCTCTGAAACAAAGACGAAGAAAGATCAATATGAGAAGGATTATTGTGAATGAGTGATTAAGTGATGAATTGATTGACAGACAGTCAGAGACATTTTATTTTAGATAACATAGATATTGAATAATTCAAGCCGGTGCCATGTAAAAAGCATCCATGCTGGTATAGCACATATAAAACACTTGTTTTGGTGCTGTGGATTAGCAGTGGAGCTGGTGCCATGTAAAAGGCACCCAGTACACTTTGTAAAGTGGTTGGTATTAGCAAGGGCATCCGGCCCTAGAAACCATACCAATAACAATGGAGCCTGATGTGGCTCCCAGTCTTACCAGCATTAAAAACAGACATTAAATGATGATGATGATGAGTGGCTCAGACCCTCCTTTTGGCGACCCCTGGTTTAGACAAACCAATTGACCCAGTACATATTTTAAGTTTGGTACTTACAACATCAATCATTTTTGTTGAACTACTAGGTCACGGGAACAGGACAAACAAAGGAAACAGAAAAACACAGACACATATCTGCCGCTGCCACCACCACCATCATAATGCTGGATGATTTCAGAAATGAGACAAAAAGAAAGAGGGGAGAAAAAAAGAGCATAAAGCAACAAATATGATGACTCACCTTCTAAAGAAACGACCACGAATGGTAAGGCGCACTCCAGCAACAACATGATCTTGGATGAGACCTGCCAGAGGACTTCCATCTTTAGGAACCACGTACTGGTTTTGCGCACTAGCTGAAAGAGCAGAAAATAATAAAAGCAACATTATATATTTGTTGCAATGTTTAAATGTATGAGATAGGATGTTTAACCCTTTAGCATTCAAATTGCTGTCTCAAACAATATTTATTTATTCACATTGTTTTGAAGTTATCATCAATTATCTTGGAGCTATCAGATTTCTATGATGTGATTGTTTATTTCCATGGGATGGCCACTGAGGTTGAGTCCTTAAGCACGGCATCCATTGGGTCCACACTGTAAAGTGGTTGGTGTTTGGAAGGGCATCCAGCTATAAAAACCTTGCCTGTGCATGAGCCACGTAAAAAGCACTAAGTCCACTCTGCTGAATGATCGGTGTTAGGAAGGGTATCTAGCTGTAAAAATCCTGCCAAAACAGTCACAGAAGTCTGGTGCAGGCTTCTGCTTGGCCGGCTCTTGTGAAACTGTCCCACCCATGCCAGCATGGAAAGCAGACATTAAACGATGATGATGATGATGTTAATGTACATGTGAGAAAGAAACTTACTTAAAATCTGCTGTGTTCTTGGTCTCAGGCTGTCTTGCCTTTTTACATCTTTTTTGTTTGTTGCTAGTCTAAAATGGTCCTGATGCTACACAGGCATGTTTGCCGTTATAAAATTTGGTGTTAGTAGGTTTAGTTTCTATACATTTTTTTTCAGCATAAATAAACACTTAAATTTTTTGGGAACTAAAAACAAAATAGATTTTTCATAAATTTTACAGGTATTTTTTTGAGAATTTGGAAGACTAAGAAGAATAAAAGGTTTAAAAAAAAAAAACCCATAAAAAAAATGGACTTACAAATTTCCTTAGCTTCAGCCCGACCTAGTTCAGTTTGAGGTACGTGAGCTGTCATTTCATCACCATCAAAATCTGCGTTGTAAGCCTTGCAGTTGGCATAATGCAACCGGAAAGTCTTGATGTTGGGCAAAACACGAGCCTGAAGATAAGACAACAAACAGAGGTTAGAGAACCAGAGGTGCAGGTATGGTTTTGCGGTTAAGAAGTTTGCTTCCCATATATGTGGTTTTGGGTTCAGTCCCACTGAGTGGCACCTTGGGTAGGTGTCTTCCACTATAGACCAGGGTCAAGTAATATAGTCATGTGAATGGATTTGGTAGAAGGAAGCCTCACAAACCCACTTCTCTTGGTTCCACTCCGTCTCTCAACTGAGGGATCTTTGTCTTGCACCCTACTTGGCGACCCCACTGGTGCTGGTGCCACGTAAAAAAGCATCCAGTAGACTCTGCAAAGTGGTTGGTCCTAGGAACGGTATCCAGTTGTAGAAACCATAAAAAACCCAGACAACCGGAGCCTGGTGCAGCTCCTTGGCTTTCCAGCTCATGTCAAACTGTCCAACCCATGCCAGCATGGAAAAGGAATGAGCAGGGACAGAAGAACTGGGTGTGTGGGGGTGGATAATAAGGCTTGGATCTAATATTGGAACCAATGAAGTGGGCAACCTTGGCATAAATAGGGACCATTAGCAGTTTAACCAGTGGTCAGTGCACGGCATCTCTTTACACAGTGGACGAAACCATTACGTGAAAAGGAAGCTGAATAGATTAATAACAGGTCAAAGAAAGGTAAACCAAAAAGGGAGTACATACTCGATGGGCTTGTATACTGGGCTTGTGAAGAGATGGCTGTCGATTGAGGAGAAGGTAGTCCCCATCCACAAGATGGCGATAAACCTGTTGGGAAAAAAGACAAGATTGTAAATATTCTGGTACAATAATAAAAAATCATTTAGGAGATAATTAATTACTGACCGATTGATTGATCATTAAATATGATTCTAAACAATCTGGTACATTATTAACAATGCGAGATAAATAATTTTTAAGCGCTGGTGATGATACCATAGTAAAAGCATTGGTGGTGGGGGGCATGTAAAAACCACCCAGTACACTCTGTGGAGTGGTTGGCATTAGGAAGGGCATCCAGTTGTAGAAACCATACCAAAATAGACAACTGGAGCCTGGTGTGACCCTGGGTAATGGTAATACACCATTACCCTTTTTCCATCTTTGATCTCTTTCATCATCATTTAACGTCCAGTGTCCGTGGGTTGGACAGTTTGACCAGGGCTGGTAAGCTGGAAGGCTGCACCAGACTCCAGTCTAATTTAGCATGGATTTCTATGATAGATGCCCTTCCTAATGCCAACGACTCCGAGAGTGTAATGGGTGCTTTTACATGACTCTGGTATCTGCCACAACTGTGGCTTGATGGATCTTCTTCTCAAACATGACAGTGCCGAAGGTCTCAGTCATTGCCTCTGTGAAGCCCAACGCTCGAAAGGAACTCAGCCACTTTGCTTCCATGAGACTCAACACTTGGAAAGAACTCAGCCACTTTGCCTCCGTGTAGGCATATTCGGATACAAAATGTCATAACAAAATCAGTTTTGTCTATAATTTCTACAGAAAATCTGTAGTGATAACCGTAACAAGTGATCCATAGATATGTTCTATATCTAAGTCCATTGCCTCCCAGTGTTCTTTTGTCTACCCCAACCTTAAGTTCTACGTCTCAGAGTTTGCATCTCAAAAACAGAAGCAGAAGTGTTAAAATTATCATACCTTCTTACATGTGACCAAAGACTTGTTGACAGACGATGGAGTGAGGAGTTGGTTGGCTACTGATTGGCGCTGGGTGAGATTTTCAGCAAGAAGACGCTGCTTCACACCATGCTGGTCGACAACATATGCCGCTCTGGAAGAAGGGAGAGAGATTTTGCAAAAATATAACAGAGAGGGAAGAATGTGTATGCATGCATGTAGACGTGTGTGTGTGCGTGATGTAGATAGTGAGTATATATGCTTGAGGAGGATGTGCGAGTGATGCAGACAATTGGCATGCATCTATAAGGGTGTGTGTGTGTGTGTGCATGTGTAGATATTTATGTGTGGATGTATGTGTATGAGTGATGTATAAAGTGAGTGTCCCCTTGATTGCGTGGGAATACCTGATAATCAATGACCATACATACATGTTGTTCAGACCCAGGTCAGTCCAGTTACAGAAGACCTATAACCAAAGGTGCCCCAGCTGTAGCTATCTTTTTTTATGCTTATTTTCCTTTCTAATTATACAGTGTACTAGGCACAGGAGTGGATGTGTGGTAAGTAGCTTGCTTCCCAACCACATGGTTCTGGGTTCATTCCCACTGCGTGGCACCATGGGCAAGTGTCTTCTACTATAGCCTCGGTCAGACCAAGGCGGAAACTGAAAGAAGCCCGTCGTATATATGTATGTTTGTGTGTGTGTGTGTGTGTGTTTGTCCCCCCGGCCATCACTTGACAACCGATGGTGGTGTGTTTAAGTCCCTGTAACTTAGCGGTTCGACAAAAGAGACCGATAGAATAAGTACTAGGCTTTCAAAGAATAAGTCCTGGGGTCGATTTGCTCAACTAAAGACAGTGCTCCAGCATGGCCACAATCAAATGACTAAAACAAGCAAAGAGAAAGAGAGTGTGTCTTAAGACTATTATCTTAAACTCATAGATGGATAGACAGACAGACAGACAGATAGATAGAGATCATCCATTCAATTGCATTTACTCACCCTGGATACTCATTGGGCCCATTAATCACCATTTTCCTCAGTTTATCCACATTCCAAGGGGTCACAGGTTGCGGATAGGTCAATGTTTTAGCAAAGATTTCAGGAACTCCGATCTCAGCGACTTCAATATTGGGGTCAGGGGTAATTACTGATCGGGCAACATAGTTAACACGCTTCCCCATCATGTGCTTCCGGAAGAGACCCTCTTTCTTCTCGAGAATCTGTAAACAAGGAGGAAATGAAAATATGACATGAAGGGTAAACTGCAGTTCCACTTTATAATGGGAGCTCTTAATAAAACAGGTATTAAATGGATTAAGGGAGAAATTTTTACAATTTATTGGTGTAACAGTATGGTAAGAAGCTTGCTTCCTAACCACATGGTTCCAGGTTCAGTCCCACTGTGGAACCTTAAGCAAGTGTCTTTTACTATAAACTTAGAACAACCAAATCCTTGTGAATGGAAACTGAAAGAAGCCTGTCATATATATATATGTGTGTGTCTGTCTTTGTCCCCCACCACTGCTCGACAACAGATGCTGGTGTGTTTGTGTCCCGAAACTTAGCAGCTCGGCAAAAGATACTGATAAATTAAGTACCAGGCTTAATTAAAAAAAAAGTACTGGGGTCAATTCATTCGACCACAAATTCTTCAAGGCAGTGCCCCAGCATGGCCACTGTCCAATGACCGAAACAAGTAAAGGATAACAACATATTGAAACCCTTTGATCTGAGGGCGAACCGTTGAACTGGATGAAACTATGTGTAAAAAGACAAAAAGAAGAAAGGTATTGAAAATGTTCAATAGATGCCTCACCTGTCTAACACCTCTGATGCGGAATGAACTCGGATCAGAGGAATCATCGTACAACCAATTAACATTCTTCTGTAGAGTCAACCAACTCTCGTTGAGCCTTTTCTTTAGGTTCTTATGCTTTGGGTCATTGACTGTAGTTAGATCCTGCAGAAGACAAAAACGAAAACTTTCAGGAAAATAAAACACAAACTTTCAGCATGAACTGTCGGAACATTAAAATGATCATTTGGGCCAGATATGGTTGGTTTAGATGCTAAAGGATTAACCCTTAATCTTCAGATTATTCTGTCAAATGTAATTCTTACTTATTCCCATTGTTTGGAATTAATCCTACATTATCTCATAGGTTTGAGATTCCAATGATGTGATTGTTTATTTATGAAATGATATTGTAGGGTAAGTGGGAGAGGCTAGATCTGGCTGGTCTGAAGATAAAACAGATAGAAAATTTTGACTGGATATGGCCGGTTTAAATGCTAAAGGGTTAAGGAGATATTTGTGTTTTAACCTACAGACATACGAAAGACAGTTTTATCTGTTAACATTCATGTAGTTTCTAGCCAACATATTTAATGAGCTGTCTCATCACAGTATTTTTAAACTAGCTTCTTAATGATGGTGACCACCACCACTGCCACCAGAACCCTGACATCCCACTACCCATTACTTACCACTTCTGTTTGGCCACTTCCTCCTTCTGTTTGGCCACTTTCCCCTCCTGTTTGGCCACTTTCTCCTTCTGTTTGGCCACCTTCCATCTGTCTGAGCTCATGGAGAATTTGTTGGATCTTCTCACATTCCTGCACGATTCGTTTGTAGGAAGAAGTCTGCACGCTTTCATACTTGTTACCTTTTAAAACAACACACTAACAAAAGAAAAAAATAAAAGAAAGAAAAAATCACGAATAACCAAGATAATGGATTAAAAAGTTATTTTACTTTCAAATTCTTTATAATTTTCAAAGTGAATTGAAACTACAGGAAGTGCATTTTGTTAGAACTATGGTTATGAAAAGGTTTAGCACATTGAAAAATCTTTACATACATAGGTGCAGAAGTGGCTGTGTGCTAAGTAGCTTGCTTACCAATCACATGGTTCAGTCCCACTCCATGGCACCTTGGGTAAGTGTCTTCTACGATAGCCTCAGGCCAACCAAAGCCTTGTAAGTGGATTTGGTAGACGGAAACTGAAAGAAGCCTGTCGTATATATATATATATATATATATATCAAATTTAAAATTTAAAAGAGAGTTTTGACGCTGATATCCATTATTATTGAAATTTATTCCTATGTCAACATTTCTGTATAAGGCTATATTTAACTGTCAAATTCAAGTCAAATACATAATTTACCTTACATATCTTCAGGGTATATTGGTAGCGATTACATGCTTTTCTCATCAACACATTGTATGTATGTATGTATATGTTTGTGTGTATGTGTCCCCCAACATCGCTTAACAACTGATGCACAAGGCCTGAAACTTTGGGGCAAGGGACTAGCCAATTACATTGACCCCCCCAGTGTTCAACTGGTACTTAATTTACCGGCCCTGAAAAGATGAAAAGTAAAGTTGACCCCGGCAGAATTTAAACTGAGAATGTAGTGACGGGTCAAATACAGCTAAGCATTTTGACCGGCGTCCTAATGATTCAGCCATCTCACCACCTTAGTGAAAATTTTTGCCAGTAGCATGTAAAAAGCACCAGTTGAGCATGGTCAATGCTAGTGCTGGCTGACTGGTCCTGTGCCGGTGGCACGTAAAAAGCACTGTTCAAGTGTGGCCAATGCCAGTACTGCCTAACTAGCCCTCCTGCCGGTGGCATGTAGAAAGGACCTGCTACACTCTCGGAGTGGTTAGTGCTAGGAAGGGCATCCGGCCGTAGAAACATTGCCAGATCAGATTGGAGCGTGGTGCAGCCTTCTGGCTCACCAGTCCTCAGTCAAACCATCCAACCCATGTCAGCATGGGAAGCGGACGTTAAACGACGACGATGAATCATAATAATACTTACTGGTCTAAAACAAGATGGAATCACAGGTACGACTTCAAGAAAAAAGATGTCAGTTGGATATTCAACATCGATGTCTAAAAAGTCATAAACCATCTTCAGAATGTAGCCGTTTTGTTCCCAGATTTTACGCATACGTTCCTGGACTTCAACAGGGGTTAGGTACGATTTCTTGAATGTGTAATCCAACATACTTGGTTGTGCCGTCCTACTATTTGGCTCCTCTCTGTTAATAAAAACCAAAAAGGGTTTGGCATTGTAATATGCATTTTAGTTTAATAATCTCCTTACAATAATGGACGTCATGTCTCCGCTTCATGGTCAAACGGCTGGACCAATGGTCACGATATTTTTCAGGATTACAAAGGAGGTAATCAGGAAGGTGTTTTAGCGAAAAAAAATGTGAAAAAGCATGATTATTTAGTGGATAGTGAGGGTAATTGTTCAGTTTACAAGTGTAAAAAAATGAATAAAAGTTAAAGGGGAGATAAGTAATAAAAAAGCAAAGGGAAGTAAGTCAACTTATCCATTGAATTATGCCATATACGTAAGTTTTAGTGTAAGACAGTCTTATTAAGGAATGGTTGGGATGGCTTTGACTCATCTTTAATCTGTGTATGAATAATTACCGATATTGAGTTTTGTATTAATAAATCACTTTTGATTTTTTTGTTAAGATTCTGGTGACAAGAATTAACTCTAGATTTCCCATAGCATATAATTCGTGAATTTAGAGGGTTTAGATTTGCGATACTATCTCTTTATTTCCCATCGTAGATGGATAGATTACTAAAGATTCCACTCATGCATTCACAACAAACAAGGCACAGAGCTAGAGTCTAGATTGTGTAGGTGTATTTTTACCCACGACCAGTTATATGTTGCTATGAGTAGAGCAACAGACTCTAGTAATTTAAAAATTAGTGTCGACCAAACAGAAAATATCGTCTACAAAGAAGTTTTGTAATCATATTGATATTATTGAAAGGAATATGATTCATAATTCAAATAAAGAAATTTGTGAACTTTGAATGTATAAGAGTTTAAACAAGCGTAAAATAGTGTAAACAACTAAAATAAAAGTATATCTAAATAACATTTTTTTCTTAATAGTGGTCGAAAGAAGGTCTGGCTTTCGTTAGGAGTGGTCCACATAACCATTCATGATACAGAGGCTGGGAGCCTATTTCAGTTCAGGAGGGAATCATCATCACATATCACTTAGTCATAAATACATGTTATATAGCTTCAATAGAATGCTGAATCACCAACAATAATGTGATTTCTCTAAGACATCTCCCAGCAATCTATCAAGTCCATTTACACATTTCTCCATACACACTGCTGTTATGATTCCCCTCCCTCATGTTTTGCCTCCATCGTAGATTTGCTAGTAATAATAACAATTCTTTCTACAATAAGCACAAGGCCTGAAATTTTAGGGGATGAGTTGATTACATCGACCCCAGTATTCAACTGGTACTTATTTCATTGACCACGAAAGGATGAAAGGTAAAGGTTGACTTTGGTGGAATTTGAACTCAGAACGTAGTGATGGGCGGAATACTACTAAGCAATTCGCCCAGCGTGCTTACGATTCTGCTAGCTTACCGTTTTAATAATAATAATAATAATTTTGGCACAAAGCCAGAAGAGGTAAGGAAAAATGTAGTGAAAGCAATAAACAAGATGATGGCATTAATACATAATATAAAGTCCTCAAAGAAATACAGAATTGAAAAATTCTCTTTCGTACCGTTTAAGTAAGTAAAATATGGTTGTTCCAATTAATATGAAACAATGAACTTACTTCATTCTGGGCATCTTTGTCTTTGTTTGTGATACCATCTTTGTTGCAAAGATTTGGCAGTTTCGAAACTGTCGCAGTAATGGTCTGGTTGCCGAGCAATGGGGACACTTACTTCGATTTGTACTCCTTAGTAAAGCCAAACATTGTTTCCATACATGCCTCAGGTGGCGAATATGTCTTGTTTCCTCTGAAAGAGTAAATACAAAACTCTTTTAGTATTTCTTGATTAACCGTTTCATTACCAACCAGGCTGAAACTGGCTCTGTAGTACAAATGTCTGGTTTTTCACAAGTTTGAATTAAAATCTTCCACCAAACCTTAGTCACAATTTATGTTCCTAACACTAGCTTAATTAATAACTAAGTTATTTTACTAAATTCTTTGTTATATTTAAAATTAATTGAAAGAAACACAGAGCATCTCAACAGAAATATGGTAACAAATGGGTTAAAATATATAATAGAGAAACAATTCTTAACTCTTTTGATACCAACCCAGCTGAAATATGCTTTGGCTCTGTAGTACAAATGTCTTGTTTTCATAAGTTCTGAATTAAAAATCTTCCACCAAACCATAGTCACAATTTATGTTCCTAACACTAGCTGAATGATAACTAAGTTATTTTACTAAATTCTTTATTATATCTAAAATAATTGAGAGAAACACAGAGCATCTCAAAAGAAATACAGTAACGAAAGGGTTAAGGAAGACAGTAGGGCCCTAAATACGATTTATTGGTGATATAAAAGAAAAAAAAAATAGAAGCAGAACTGAGATGTTTCAGAGGATAAAGTGCAGTTGTTGATGTCCCAGATCAGTTTTTCATCCAACAGACCAGTGGTTCCCAACTATTTTTCACCTATGGACCCCTTTGGTTCATATTTTACTTGAGTGGACCCTTCTAGCCAGTCAATGTTTAAAACAATTCAGTTATATTTCTAGAATTAAATATTACAGGGATTGTGTAAAAAAAAATGACTAAAATATTTTGTTCTGTAGTGTAACCAATATTTTTGTGTATATATATATATATATATATATAGTTCAAAAACACAATAACAAAAAAACAAAAAAACAACAAAGTGAGGACGTGATATGGATAGTATTATTGGACGCTCAGGAAAGGAAAGAGAGAGTGTATGACGTTTCGGGCGTAGCCCTTCGTCGGAAAGATGGAAAGTTCGGAGAATGGAAGAACGGAGAAAGAGGAAAATGGTACCGATGCCCACGAGGTTACATGATGAAAAGACCGGAAGAGGAGGTGGTGGGGGAAAAGTTCTTTCTAAGATGGGAGAGTGAAAAAGGGAGATGAATATCGGTGCGCGTGCGTAAGTCTGCGAGTGT
>NC_068994.1:54735112-54740223 GCF_001194135.2 Octopus bimaculoides | reverse complement strand
ATATATATATATATATATATATATATATATATATATACATACATACATACATACACAGGTTGTTACTGACTTACAACGATTGTCACACCAGCGCCTGGCAGCAATAATAAATAGTCCAGTAGAAATCTAATGGGTTTAATTTCTTAGAAATTAACCCATCTACAGATGATGTCAGCTAAGAAATGCTTCCCCTAGGTTTGGTTATCGATCACCACTGTGGTTATCCCAAGTGTTGGATGAATATCTTGTCATGGAGACATCGAAGCAACCTCGTATTTGTTTGTAAGACAACTGCTTGAGACTCTGGTACTTTTGACTAACGCCAGTTTAATAGTATAATACAGAATGGTGTGTGTGACTTTTACCTGAGAATGTACCTTAAGAATGTAAAAATATAAAACAAAACTATGTAACCTTACAGGCTGACTTATGACCAGTCAGTCAGAACCAATTGTGGTTCTAAGTCGACGACGACCTCTATATATGTGTGTGTGTGTGTGTGTGTGGATTTTGTGTGAATAAAAGACGGTATGTTCATAGTTGGAATGTCTTTGATTATAGGTTTATCTGATCCAGGTTAATCTGCAGCTTAACAAGACGGATAACAACACTAATGAAACACACAGTGTGCTTTCCCTGTCTCCATCTGTTGTCAAACTTGGGGCATAAATAACAAAACACAAAAGCATTCCTCTTCACTTACCATCTTTTGCCACATCTGTCTGTGGTAACGAATTCATTATTTCTTCAATTCTATTCGGATCATTGGTCTTTTCATTAATCTCATGGTATGCAATCAAATGACCACTTTTAATTAGAGAAATTTTACTCTCAACTATTTGCAGGGCCTCCTTGGTCAAAACCAGCATATTGCAACTGGAGCATGTCATGTTCAGAATCTAAAAGAGAAAGAGAGATTAAGAGATTGGCAGATTATTTGTTGAGGTGAAATGGATTTGAGGGAAACGTTGTGTTAACAACAAACAAGATGAGGACAAATATCCGTCAAATGTAAATAATGTAAGTGGTTTAATACTGACCTTGAACATTGTCCGGTAGAGCATAGGATTGTAAAGCAAGAGAGGTAAAGGAATATGTCCAAGATGTCCCGTGCAGGTGTTAGGTGGTTGACCACAGGTAAAACAGATGTACTTGTTAAGGGAACCTGTAAAGTAGAAATACTGGGTTTTAGAAAAGAGAGAAAGAAAGAAAGCTCACCTCACGGCTTTTCTTTGAGCAGATCAGATCTAGAAACTTAGATCTGGATTTAGGAAAAAGTTGAGTGGAAGAATATAAGGAGGAATGCCAGAGGCATAAAGGTGAACCAAATCTGGATTGTCCTATTTTCAGCTTCTTCATTTGTCTGTGCTCTCCCCTGTCCTTAATAGTCTGTCTTCAATGCTGGCATGGTTCGCTTTTTTGGTTGGAGGCCCTTCTTTAAGCCAACAACTTTACAGGTTGTACTGGGTCCTTTTTTGTCATGGTACCAGCACTAAATGACATTGCTATTAAGCCGACGTTCCAGAACATACAGAATTATCATGGACGGGTTTAATTCAGGAGCGAGCATGTTAAAGAAGGAGTTTTTGATCCACAGAACAAGATGTGGCAGCTTCAGTCAACTTGGTGTCAAAAGGTTAAATAAAGAAAAGCAAAAAAAAAAAAAAAAAATTAACATAGTAAAAAAACAACAACAAAAAATATTTGTTGTGAACTTACCAAGTGCCAGATCATGCAAGCCATTCGGCTGAGGATGGAGAAGGGCATCAAATGTCTGTGAGTTGGTTATAGGCTTCACACTGAGTTTTTTAATTTCTTCACATGAGAACATTTCAAAAGATAAGCTGTTGACAGTCTTAGAATCAGGAATATCCCATTCTGGATAATCCATGGTTAGGCTGTGTCTAATATGGATTAAAAGGTGATTCTATGGAATGCTGCTAATAGAAAACATGAAAAAAAAAAAAAAAATGCATTAGTTGTCAGCTCGAAACTGAGTGTTGGAAGAATTAGAGACGATGTATTTAAAATCAGAACACCTTGAGGGTCCACCCAAATGCTATATCATTGTTATTTTCATCTCTTCCCTGTTCCATCCCAATCCTCTCAGCTAAAATGTGAGTAGCCATGTGGCCCCTCATCAGAAAGAAACCTGTTCTTCTTTGAACCTTTCTCTGATATTTTAACCCTTTAGCATTTAGACCAGCCATATCCAACCCAAATATTCCACCTGTCTTATGTTCAAAGTGGCCAGATTTGACCTCTCACATCTAACCTACAATGTCATTCTAAAAATAAACAATCATATCAAAGCTACAACATAATGTCTAATTAATGCGTAACAATGTGAACAAGACACTCAGAGTGCACAAACCTTCGCCAAGGCAACACCAACGTCCCTCCCAATGATTAGCCAGAGATGATTTTTAAAATGAGAATATCTGAAATAAACTCGACTGCTCTCACAGACGAAAATATTGAAAATGAACCTGGAAAAAAACCAGAAAAATAATCCTTGTCCAGGACCAAATCGATCCCAAAATCAGTTTGTGCCAGTCATCCAGATCCATCCAGTAGTTCTTGAGATATCTTGTCCATGGACAAACAAACAAACACGACTAAACAATACCTCCACCTTTGCTAAGGCAGAGGTAATAAATAAGCATTACATTTGACAGAGCAATCTGACTGCTAAAAGGTTAATCCCTCATCTCTGAGTGATAAAGCTGCCTCACAAGTGCTGGTGTCATAAGAAAGAAAAAAAAAAGGCACCCAGTACATGCTGTGAAATGGTTGATGTTAGGAAGGGTATCCAGCCATAAGAAGACGGTGGAGTATGAGAGAATCCTCAGCCCCATGGAATCCTTATAAAGCACCCAATGCAGCCCTGATTTACGTTATACAGGTGTAATTCCTGAATGTTTACAAGAATTCTAAGGAGTGCTGTTTTGTGTATGGAATATACCATAATACAGAATGCTTAACTCAGTTTAAATGATGTCAATAGTCACTAATGTAAAACGATAATTTACTTGTAACCTGGGTGAACGAAGGTTGTCATTTCAACGTGGTCCCAGAATAGTCCGGAGACTCACGGGTTCCACACGCGTAGTGCAAATAATGCTTTAACAACCTGTGTGATTATTAAGGCGAATCAAAGAGATTTAATTACGATTTTGTATGATATTTGATAAACAATAAAACATCATACTTTTTTTTTTGGAGCACAGAATCTCGAAGCATATAAAGCTATAAATAGCTTGTAAATGTTAGGTTGAAAACGGAAAAGTGAAACTATTTGTCCGGCAAATTTCGTAAAACATTTTTCTTCTTTACTTTCTTACACACAGACCTCTACATACATGCACATAAACACACATACACAAAAATAAGCGATTCGTGTATATTTATACATGTGTATCTATATATGTGTGAGTGAGTGTGTGTCTCTGTTGAAGTTGCTCGTGCAAAATGAAAGACAATGAATGTGTGTTCGACCGTGTTTTTCACTGTTCAGCAGCAAAAATTAACATTAAAGACATAAAAAATTTTATACGGAACTTGCTGAACAAATAATTTCACTTTTCCTAGACTGAAAAAACGATATATTGCCAAATACCCCTGGATAGGAAAAGTTGAAGGCGGCGGAGGTAAAAAATACGTACACCACCCGTTTTCGGTGTAACCCTAACCCTAAACACCGGGTGTACGTATTCTTTACTTTCGCCGTCGAATCCTACCCTGGGACTCGAATACTACATATTTCGTAAATAGATGTGAGTTCGAGTCCCAACCGAAGCTTTCAACTTTTTCTTTCCAAGTGGATTTTATTTTTAACCCAATATTAACAAGGAATGTTTTATGTGCTTCGAGATTCACCGTTCGAAAAAAAGTATTCTTTTCTTATGACGTCAACACCATACTGTAGAATTTTGGTAGACATACATGGGTTGTAGCAAGCAGTTTTTTATATGTTGCCTTCTGTTTTGTACTGGAGGTCGTGGTGGGAGAGATTAACGCAGCAACAGAATTAAAGACAAAGTAAGAAAAACAGCGACATAACAATATAACAATATGACAACTGAAATGGGGAATAAGTAAGTGTAATTTCTTGACTTACCTTTAAGAATGATCCAAGAGAATCAAATCTAAATTGAAAAATAAATCGGACCCAGGGTAGAACAGGTTTGTCGTGGACAAACACGTGGGTACAACTTCCTGTTGAGCAAGTAAACACGACATTGGACCACTTTATCAACAGAGGCCTTAGACGAACACAGACTCCAGATGAATTATATTGTAATTTATTTCGGTGTAATTAACCACTCTATATAATAAAAAATATATTATTAAATGTAATATTGGAAATATATTTGGTTTTAGCATTAAATAAAATATTAGTTTGAAAATCATTTTATAATACGAAACAGTCTTTAAAATGCATAGTATCTATTATCAGATTTTGTTAGGGCCCCATATGGTAAAGAAGTAGATGGGAAAATGTGGGTAGAGGAACTTGTTTCAGCGTGAACTTGTTTCTTTTGTTTCTAATTTATGTTTAGATTCTAATTATGTTCATATCGTTATTTTTAAAATTATAGCAACATTTTATACTAGAGTTATCCCCCTTAAACTACACCCGTGAACACTTATTTGTTGTTCATTGGTTAAACTAATATTTTACTATTTATTTATTTATTTGTTATTTTCTCTTCAGTTTTTTTTTTTCCATTTCGCAACCACGTACTTTTAGGTTCAGTCCCACTACGTGGCACCTTGGGTAAGTAAATGCCTACTCAGGCTGGGCATTACGATTACGACGACAAGGGTTCCAGCTGACTTAATCAACGGAACAGCCTGCTCGTGAAATTAACGTGCAAGTGGCTGAGCATTCCACAGATACGCGTGCCTCTAACATAGTTCTCGGGGAAATTCAGCATGACACAGAATGTGACAAAGCTGGCCCATTTAATTACTGGTACAACAACGAGATTCCACACAGTTTTCGTCTCCAAAACTCACTCCAAAGCGTTGGACGACTCGGGGCTTTAGCGGAAGTCCTTTGCCTAAGGCGCCGCGCACTGAAACCGAACTTGAAACCGTGCGATTAC
>NC_068994.1:54731238-54734165 GCF_001194135.2 Octopus bimaculoides | reverse complement strand
TATATGCTAGAAATAGATGCCGAATCATCTAACCACGAAAAAAAATATGTTCTCAGTAAAAATTCAGCGACACTGAGAACATATTTTTTTTTTCGTGGTTAGATGATTCGGCATCTATTTCTAGCATATAAGAGTCCACTTTTGCTGGTCATTCCTCTTATTTTTGTATGTAATATATATGTATGTGTGTATGTGTGTGTATATATATATAATTATATTTATATTTATATGTGCGTGTGTATGTGTATGTGTATGTATGTATGTATGTATGTAAGTGTGTATGTATGTATGCGTGCGTGTGTATGTGAATATGTATGTATGTGTGTATGTATGTATGTGTTGTGTGCGTGTGTGTATGTGTGTGCGTGTGCATTGTCATGTTGACAAAGTGTTTTCATGTGACACGTTATTTTTAATTGCGATCTTGTGACGTTGAGACGTAAGTCAAAAGTATTTCCTGTTATTGTCGATGTTGTTGTTGGAGTCATTCTGTAAAGCCATATATTTTTCTAGATTATCTATCAATGATGTTTGGTGGAAAATTCTGTGAATATTTAAAAAATTTTGTTGGGGACTCACATTTCTAGGAGCTTTGACGCCCGTTTCCTGTATAGTTGTACTCACTGATGTTCTTTTACGGCTTTCGCACATGTAAAAAGCATTTCCCTGTGTCGACGAAACAGCGTTCCATCAACCCTCTAACCACGACAATCTCCATTTTTTTTTTTGTGTGTGCATTATATTCAATATTAATTTATCCCGCATATTTAACCATAATTGAAGACAGTGGAATAGTATTTGAAGGAAGTTTGATCGCAGTTTCTTGAAGATCAAATGATCGCGTATACACTTCTAAGCTTTCGATACTTTATAGGTAGACTTGGTAGCACGCCGGGCAAAAGACTTAGCGGCGTTTCTACGTTTTTATGCTCTGAGTTCGAATGCCGCCGGCGTCGACTTTGCCTTTCATCCTCTCGGGGGTTGATAAAACAAATACCAGTTAAGCACTGGAGTCAATGTAATCGACTCACCCTTCTCTGAAACTGCTGGCTTTGTACCTAAATCTGAAGCCATTATTATATAAGGGGTCCAGTCCAAATATCTGCACAGGTTTTGATGTTAATGTCTGAAAGTAATCCTTTTAAGAACTACCAGATATAAATGACTTTTCTAACGCAATAAACGCTCCAATCAAACCCGCATCTCGGTTAATGTAAAGCGGATTGGATTACTTTTAATTTAAAAGCAAATTTAATATTACGAGCCGACCAACGCGGCGAGCTGGCAGAAACGTTAGCATGCCGGGCGAAATTTTTAGCGGTATTTCGTCTGTCTTTACGTTCTGAGTTCAAATTCCGCCGAGGTCGACTTTGCCTTTCATCCTTTCGATGCCGATAAATTAAGTACCAGATCTAATCGACTGGCCCCTTCCCCCAAAATTTCGGGCCTCGTGCTTAGACTAAAGAAGAATATTACGAGACGACCATATACACACACACACACACGATGGGCTTTTTTCAGTTTCTGTCTACCAAATCCACTGGCAAGGCTTTGGTCGGCCCGGGGTTATAATAGAAGACACTTGCCCAAGGTGCGACGCAGTGGGACTGAACCCAGAACCATGTGGTTTGTAAACAAACTACTTACCACACAGCCACGCCAGCGCCAACGTCAGTTAGTCTATAGTTTATTATTCTATGATCAAGTTTGAAGAAATATCCTTCTCTCATCCCTACTACGGCAGCATCTGTTAGAAACGGCTTCTGGCAGAAGAGAAACTCCTTAGCAAGTCCTCCTCCTCCTCCCACAACACAGAATTAGTTTCTCGCTGATAATTCGATACATCTCAGACATAAGGCTACAATTGCCAGCATTTGCTCTGCTTCCTCCGTTCAGGATGGGACATATGTTTTCTTTTAGGATTGGTATTAGCTTACCACTTCCATGGAAGATTTGGGAAGGTATTTGAAGTAGTTTAGCTCGTGTAAGAACCTGTTTGCATTAGTCGTTAGAGGAATTGTCGCCAAACCATTACAACTTGTTGCTGTATCTATGTCAGTAATTTCAGTGTGTTTTTAATAAGAATTACCGCATCTCTTTGTTGTAAAGTTGTCGGCGTCGACAAATTTAATGATTCAATTATTTGTACGTCTAACAACGAAATAATAATAAGAGAAAAGAGGAAAAGATTGGTTTGTCTTTCAGTACCGTATTTATTTTGCGAAGTTCAGCAGTAAATGATTTTCTTCTTAAAATAAATAAATATGGTGTGGTTGGGTGGAAGAAGTTTGTTTCACAATCACGTGGTTCAGGCTTCAAAGACAACAACAACAACAACAACAACGACGACGACGACGACGACAGCAAAAACTGACCCTATTCCATTATGATCCGAGACTGTTTCTTTAACAAATTGCTCCGAAATACGGAGTTGGTTGTCTTTATATTTTGATTTTCTGAAACCCTAGTTTCACTGATTGTCATCGAACAATTTCCTGCGACCATCAGATTTACTCGCCATTAAAAGCGATTTCCCTAATACATGTATTTAGTAATCCGTCTTTATAATCTCTCCCTCTTTCCGCCCCTCTCTCTCTCGCTCTTTCTGTCACAGTGGTTTACCTGTTTTTTTCTTTTCTTTTTCTCTTACATCGACTTAAGGTCTTTGTTCTTTGCTTCGATAGAATTTTTTCCTCTCCTTGTTGTCGACGATATATTTTCCTTTGTGAATTACTGTTTGTACTCAGGGACATATATAACATAATACAATACATATATTATCATATAAAACATATATAACAATAAAATACATACAATATGATCCATACACACACACACACACACACATATATATATAAAACATATGAAACTACATATTTACTATAGTACATATTTATGATAATATAAAACAGATATGATATATATAT
>NC_068994.1:54729461-54730208 GCF_001194135.2 Octopus bimaculoides | reverse complement strand
TATATATATATATATATATATATATATATATATATATATATATATATGTATGTATGTAGGTATGTATACATAAAAATATGTATGTATGTATATGTATGCATGTTTATACCTATCACTTATCTACACAATGAATGTAAAACCTTGTGATTATGTTTTGATTGAATGATTGATAGTTTCAGAGAAATTTATATCAGATCAATACTTAAAAAGTCAACACAATCACAAGGAACGGAAGATTCGATGACATTCCTGGCATTGATTTCTCATCGGTTCAGGTAAAAAGAACTCCTTCAGCCTCTTGGAATTCACTCTGGAAATCTTTTCCCATTTCAACAGGACAGAAAATCGATTATTTACTCTTTATTTGTGTTGCTGTTGTCTATGTGTTGTTTTTGTTTGTTTTTGTTTGTTTGTTTGTTTGTTTCTGTTGAGTACTAATTTTATTTTGTTATTGCTGTTGTTTTCGTTTGCTTATTTTTGTGTTTGGATGTGTCGTTGAGTATGTATGTATGTATGTATGTATGTATGTATGTATGTATGTATGTATGTATGTATGTACGTATGTATGTATGTATGTGTGTGTAGTTTATATATGTATACATATATGTATGTACGTATGTGTTTGTGTATATATGTATATATATGTATGTACTATGTACATATGTATGTGTGTATGTACGTATGTATGTATGTGTGTGCATATATGTATATATATATATGTGTGGGTGTATGTATGTGTGAATGTGT
>NC_068994.1:54719440-54729158 GCF_001194135.2 Octopus bimaculoides | reverse complement strand
CATATATATATTTGCATATACATTCATACAAATATATATGAATACACACACACATACACTCTGACACACACACACACACACACACACAAATAAATGATACGTGCATGCTAATAAGTATAAATATATCTGTATATATACGTGCGTATACGTATGTATGTACCTACAGATATATATATACATACATACACACATGCGTACATACGCACACACACACACACACACGCACTCACACATTTCTATTTATATATATGCATTTTCATATGTGTGCACGTATGCATGTGTGTATGTATGTATGTATGTATGTATGTATGTATGTATGTATGCATGTGTGTATGTGTGTTTGTATGTATGTACTGCCGTCAGAACCGTTGCTTCGCTCTTCATAAATCGACTGATTACAATTTTCGGGAAGAAGATATCCAAACATGTTATGATTAAGAGTCGGCCTCGATACGGATTAATGGCGGGAAATTACATGGCGTTGCTTATGTCTAACATTGGAATTGGATGGAAAGCCGTTTGTACAGAATAAAATAAACGGAATATGTGCATGGCAATTAAGATGGTTACTTAGCAACAGTATGGCACCGGATTCAATTCCACTGCCTGGCACCTGACAAGAAAGTCTTCTGCAAGCCCTGAGTCAACCAGTAAGTTTTGATTGTGCCCGGAACCCTAACCTAAACACACACACACGCACACACACACGCACACACACACAGACACACACACACACACACACACACACACACACACACACACACACACACACACACACACACACACACACACACACACACACACACACACACACACACACACATATATATATACGACGGGCTTCTTTCAGTTTCCGTCTACCAAATCCACTCACAAGGCTTGTATCTTACATACGTATGTAAGATACATACATACACACACAGACACACACACACACGTATATAAAATACATACATACACACATACACACATACACATACACATACGAGAGGGTGCTGAAAAGTTCCTCGATTTAAGGGTATTGTGAAAGGCCTTGTTGAAGGCCCAACCCTCCAAGTTCTCTTACAGGGCTTAGGAAAAACTGAGAGACCGCTGCAATAAGTGTGTGAATGTAAGAAGGAAATATGTTGAATAAAATCGATCCTCCTTTTACCCAGAGCCAGGAAATTTTCAGCACCCCACCCTTTTATATATATGTAGATATATACATGCACACATTTATATGTATATTTATGTCTGTGTGCGACTTTGTGTTTGTCATTTACCACTTGGCAGATGATGTTAGTTTGTTTACGTTCCCTTAACATAGCTCTGTGGCAAAATGAAACAGAACAAGTAGCAAATTTAGAATAAGCACAGCGATCGACTCGATCAACTAAGTACTTCAAGGTGGTGATCCAGCGTGGCCACAGTTCAATGACTGAAACAAGTAAAAGAGTACAAGTCTAGCAAAAGCAAAGTTGAGTCAGAGATTTTCGGTCCATCGGTCGCTCTACTTCACGGGGTTTATTTATCAGTCAAGAACAGTCCCGGCCAATCATGGCCGCATCATGTTTGACAAGACACCGCTGTTCAACACAATATCTGTTTCTTTGATCAGCGAAGCAGCCAGACTCGAACGAGATGACATTGGTTGCAGGATGACTTGATCTGCTGGTGAATCTACACTTTGATATTGTCCTTGTGATGACTGACTGTATTCTAAAGGAAAGCGAAAAGTCATCAGGAACCCCGAATTGCCTTCCCTGTTTTGTATTTGTGCTCCACACTAGGTTCAGATGAGTTCTAAAGAACCTCATGAATGAATCTGCAACTGGAGTGTAGTGTGGAACAGTTTAGCCCACAAGGCGAAGTCACACGCTGAACAGAGATAGAAGACACCGAAGATTCACTTGCAGTTAGCGAGCGCCACCGGGAAAAAAAAACATTACAAGTGGTTTCCGTTTACAAACAAATGGTGGTTTTGAATTCGTGAAGATGTCCGGACTAAAAATAACACGGTGCACTGTGCGGTAAAAATTAAAATATCAGAAGCATGAAGAAGTTCTTTGACAGAGAAAAGATTGAATTATCATTCAAATTCTACAACAAAATCTCAAAATATTCCGCAATAGAGAACTTAAAATATTTTATAATTCAGTAGAGTATGATAAATATATTTACTGCGTGCTGACAACTGAACAGCTGTTTCACTCTTTAATAAGATTTTTAAAGTAGAGATAAGAAATTTAAGTGGGGAAATGCATATCTAAGCATGTAATTATGATCAAGAGACAACATAGGCATGGATTAATAGCAGAAAATACGGATAAAAGGTGTGGAATTATGTCTAGTATGTTAACCGCATGAAAATCCATTACTGATATCTATCTATCTATCTATCTATCTATCTATCTATCTATGTTTTTTCTATCAAAAGGGCTTTTCAACCCAGTGTTTCGAGATATGTTATTCCGAAAAAGGATTAAATATAGATGTATATATGTGCATGTGTGTGGGTGTGTGTATATGCATATATATATATATATATATATATATATGTCTGTATAAATATATATATATATATATATATGTACATATACATACATATATATATACATATAATACATACATATATACATATACACATATAATACATACATATATACATGTATATATATATATACATATAATACATACATATATATATATATATATATATATATATATATATATATATATATATATATATATATATAGAATACATACATATATACATGTTTATATATATTTATATACACACATACATACATATATATATAGGTATGTACCTACCTATCTATCTACCTATGTATATATATATATATATATATATATATATATATATAAACACTTATATATATATGTATTTATATATATTTATATACATGCATGCATATATATGTATATAGAAATATTTATATATATGTATGTATATGTGTGTGTGTATGAATGTGTATATTTATGTTTGTTTGCTTGTGTGTGTGTGTGTGTGTGTGTGTGTGTGTGTGTGTGAGTGAGTGTGTGAGTGGAGTTTAAAGAGTCAATTGATATCATAAATAAAATTTAAAACACATAAATGCAAAGATAGGAGAATTTGTATCGGCAAGAAATTTTAATGTGCAGAAAGATGCACAAATGCACAAATTGAGACAGCATCTCCAGAATATAAATAATTGCACCATGACCCCTTCCCGCCTAAGAAATATCCAACTTCGAATATCTAAATAAGTTACGTTTGCAGAGAACGCCATCTATGAGAAATTACATTAACTAGGGAGAGATAAATTCCAATTACGTTAGGCGTAAAAAATTAAGGAATAGTGTTGGAGTTGGCTTATAATAAACGAAAAGGTTTTTGAGCTTGGAATTTTGTGTTCAGCGTTTCAGGGATTAACTTCATAGAAAATACAGTTACGAATGGTTAATAATGGTCGTAAACAAACTAACTAGCTAACTACTACTACTACTACTACTACTACTACTACTACTACTACTACTACTAGCAATTAATTATAAAAGGAAGTTTATAAAGACTATACAGCAATCCCTAGCCACATCGCGGTTCACCTATCGCGCATTCAGCACATCGCGGATTTTTCTGGCTAGTATATATAAATTTATCGCGGGTTTCTTTGGCCGATAGGTATCTATATTTCTTTTAGATTTTAATTATTTCTGTGGGAGGTTTTGGAACGTAACACCTGCGATAGTCGAGGGATTACTGTAACTGCTTGGATATATTCATGGTTATGAAAAGATGGCTGAATTATGAATACATGTGGAAGGTTGGTGTAAAATGTAGAAGGCATAGAGCAGTAATGTGTTACGCAGGTTCTAAGAATGTAATGACAATAAATATGCATTTACTGCATTAGGGTAGAAACGAGGCAGGAATAGACTGGATAACAATAAAAAAATGCAGTAAAAAGTAGGGAGACAGTTTGGTTGGGAAGAACAAAAGAAAATAAGGCAAAGTTGTCAGAGAAAAAGCATTTGATGCAGTCCATGTGTTCCTTATCGGTTCACATACGATTTTGTTGCTAAAGTTTATCTGTAATAAATTGGTTATTGTTCAACAATACACAAAATATATATTTTTTTTCTTTATACAATTCCTAATGATATTTAATTACAAAAATCGCGTTATGAAGAATATCACATTTTATTATAAGTGAGATGTTTGTTCATTAATTCTATGGAATTATTAGGATATCATCTTTTATTGTCCACCGTTTATTCCATTTCATATTCTAATTTTTCTTTATCCCCCTTTCAACTTTATACATATTTTATATTCTCTTGTTATAGTTTTCGTTACACACACACACACACACACACACACACACACACACACACACACACACACACACATCTATACTTATATGTCTTTATATGTGTACGTATGTAAACGTCTATTCCCTTGGTCCCTTACATATCCCCTATTTGACGTCATCTATATATATACTTGTTTATTCACACTCCGGTTTAAAACATAAGTTTTACATATTTCAAATGCTTGCTCCTACAATTTTGCTAGACTTTATTTTACGCTTCCCTACCAATTTTTCTCTCCTAGCTCCCACTACACTTCCTTTCTTATCGCTAAACTGCTTTCCCACCCACTATATGCCCTAATATCATATCTTTCATTCTAACCAAATTCTTAAAACATACGTAACATATGACTGTTATTTCTTCAACTTTTCACAAACATCTAGTTCCTCATTCTTTTCAGACTCGCAAATATACTCAGACAATTATAATCGTTATAAACTTCCTTTTATAATTAATTATTACTACCGACTACCAGCGTTATTAACTAATATTAAACGAATTTCCCCTGTGCTTAATAATTTATCCTTGCTACTGAATATCAAAGCCATTCGGTTTATTAAAACTATCCTCATTTTGTTTAATGTTTCGTTTAAATAACTTTGGTTGTTTATCTCCTCTTCGTTAATTTAATTTCTCACAGATGGTGTTTGGTGTTCTCTGCGAACATATTTAGACATTTGTAATTGATTATTATTATTATTATTATTATTATTATTATTATTATTATTATTATTATTATTATTATTATTATTATTATTATTATTATTATTATTATTATTATGCTTCTTGCCGTTATTTGTTCTCCAGATGGTGAGTGTCAAATACATACGTCTCTCTACGCAATAATACTTACCTTTACTTTTTATAAATATTATTTATAATTTCATTTGACTGCTCAAAACTCTGCCGAAAACTTAAGTAAACAACAAGTTTCTTTTTATACAGTTACACACATATAACCTCGTCTAATCCAGAGTTTCTCACAGGAATGGAGGCCGTGAGAAGTGAAAGGGGTGGGCAAACTGTCATCTTCAATAAAATTCGGTGTTTAAAACTTCTCCAACACAATAATGAAAAACAGAAGAATTAATTAAGTGAATGTAAACTCCATTTTGTTATTGGCAGAAACGTTGGCGCGTCGGGTCAAAAATGCCTTTAGGTATTTGTTCTAGCCCTTTATGTTTTGAGTTCAAATCCCGTCAAGGTCAATTTTTTATTTTCATCCCTTCGAGGGTTGATAAAATAAAGTACAATTATTGGGGTCAATAGTATCGGCTTACACCCCCTGCCCCTAGTGCTGATCCTGGGCCTAAATGAGGGGCCACTGAAGGCGACAAACTAGTTTAATGGTGAGAGTATTGGGAAAATGCCTTGCGGTAGTTGTCTAGCTCTTTACGTTCAGGGTTCAATTCTCAACGTGATCAACTTTGCCTTCCATTGGCCTATTAACGTTTTTCCTGGCCTACAAGTGACAAAGGTCGTAACGTTGCCCATGTTGCAGGGTTAAAGGGCAACAAAGATTAAAGAGGGGATCGAATTGACCGCAGTATTTGATTGGTACCTGATTCTATCGATCCCGAATGGTTGAAAGGTTATGTTGACTAGAGCAAGATTTGAAGTCATAACGTAAATAGCCGGAAGAAATGACGCTAAGCATTTTGTCCGACCTGCTAACGATTCTGCAAGCTTGCCGCCATTTAATACGTACATGCATATATATATAGATTCGTACATACATACAAACATACATACATACAAACATACATACAAACATACATACAAACAAATATACATACATACATACATACATACATACATACATGCATACATACATTCCCAAGATGCACTTTCTGTTTCATACCTATTATTGTTGAAGCAACAGGATACATACAGACCCAGCTGGAGCAAATTATGACTGAACTTGCGTTCTTGGGAAGAGAACGCAAATCCTTAATTCTTACACTACGAATGATAACGATATCTGGGACTACAAAAATCCGTAAGATCTTAAGATTTAAAGAACGACGAACAAAAATAGATGCGCTTTCCTTCACAATCTTGCTACCAAGTAGGTGGCCGTTTAAAATTTACTCTAAATATATAATACATACATATATACATACATACATACATACATACATATGCATACATATATGTACATATGCATATATTAACATACTTGGATACACACACTCACACACGCACACACATTAAAGACACAGGACTATTCACAAGCGGTTTCTAACAAGATGGCTGACGTACACTGCTGTAAGTCTGCCTCTAACACCTTTCAAAATAAACTTATCTCTGACATTAAGAGTGTCAAAGTAATCTATGATACAGCTTTATTTTCTCCAATGAAATAAACCTCAATAACCTACATGAAGTAGAAAATAGCACATCTACAGCCACTTAGCGGACCGTCATTAAGAACTAGAAAATGACTTATGCACATACATACACACATACATACATACATACATACACAGAAATAAAAGTATAATCCAGAAATGGACACTGGAATTAGGCTAAACTGTCTAGTTTAGTGTGTGACGTATTTCACACTTAATGACCACAAAGAAACCTTACTTATAACTCAAAATGTAGGCCAATTAAACCAACTAGTACTAATCCACAAGAAAATTTTAATTGTGATGAAGAATAATAATAAAAAAAGGTGACCAGACACTAATAATAAAAGCTATGTAGTTTGGCAGGTGAGGCTCAGGAAATGAGAAAAATAAAAAGAAGGACATTTTTTAACGTTTCGAATATTCACTCTTCTTCAGAAAGATATGATAAAGATGAAGAAAATAGAACAGAGAAGGAAAACTTCAGAAGCTGAAGTGCACGTGTGCTCAGCCATCATGTGTGTTCATTATGCCATGACGGCTGGACACACGTTTCTGTTTCTCTAATTTTCCTTCTCTGTTTTTTCCTTTCCATCTCTACGCTATCTTTCAGAAGTGTGAATTCTCAAAACGTTAAAGATTCCTTCAGTTTTTCTCCATTTCTTAAACTAATACCAACTCTGCAAAGTCGACCTCGGCGGAACTTAAACTCAGAACGTAAAGACAGACGAAATGCCGCTAAGCATTTCGCCTGGCACGCTGACGTTTCTGCCAGCTCGCCGCCTTCTCAAAACCTTATATTGAGAATGAAATGGTTTGTTAACTGTACCAATGTCAGAATACTAAGAAATTCTATTTTTAAAACTCTAGGTATTTCATCTACTCTTAGAATTGGTCTCCTCTTGCAAACATAAAGTTTTTAGAATACTAAAACATTTCCAACCACTTACATTTCGATATAGTTTATAATACAACTGCCACATAAATTAGTGCACGTCATATATATATTTTTATACTCTGTAATATTTACTTTCTATAATACAATTCTCTTGCATTACGAAAGTCACATTCACTAACAACAACACTTCGTTCCAATAAACAGCAATGAGTCTTTTAATTATTATGGCTTTACAATTCAATAATGATCAAACACAGAGTGTATACAATAGTAGCTGATAAACCCACAACTTAGAATCGAGTAGAATTGAAGTGTTTATTAAATTCATTAAATTATTTATTTAACCTTACACTCAATTAACATCTTACCATTAATTATATTTATTCAATTATTGAATTTGCAATGTGCAGTTTCCCTTTAAAATCATCAGTTTATACTTCAGTATAATTTTATTTTATGCTTTCATTTCAGTCTAGTTAAAATTATTACAATCTGTTCTTCGACCTCCTCTAATTGTAAAGATTAAACGTTTTACAAATCTAACAACTCTACTTCGCTATACAAACGTAAATTCTATTATTCTTCTAATTCTAATTCTAATTATTATTATTCTAATTCTAATTTTAATTCTAATTATTATTATTATTATTATTATTATTATTATTATTATTATTATTATTATTATTATTATTATTATTATTATTATTATTATTATTATTATTATTATTATTATTATTATTATTATTATTATTATTATTATTATTATTATTATTATTATTATTATTATTATTATTATTATTATTATTTCTACTTCATTTTAATCTACTTCAAATTTCATTCTATGATAATATATATTTTCATTTACATTCCATTTCCAATGTATTCGTCGTTTGTGCGTCCCCCTCGTCCCCGACTCCGCTTCGTTTTACCAATTAGTTCGACGTCATAATGCGTTCTCTTTGTTTGACATCATAAAACATTTGATTAGATAATGCTGTTGCTTCAACGTCTATCCAAAATGTTGCTAGTAACAACATGTAATTAACATGCGTTCGCCTTATTGGTTCTACACAACCGTGCAGTGTATTTACACACACACACACACACACACGCGCGCGCGCACACACAAAATGTATGGTGACTATGTGGTCGATTCATGTCATTGCTTATATCTAAATATAAATACAGACTTCCCTAATCGTAATATGAAGGGGCCAATGTTATCTATAATATATCTAACTCAATGAGCTTATTAATCATAATGACAGTTTTATCGGGTTGCCTCGCATAGTTAAATAAGCATCGTATATATGTACCCACACACACATAGACACACACATACACATGTAGATTCTTCTATTCTTTTATTTGTTTCAGTCATTTGACTGCGGCCATGCTGGAGCACCGCCTTTAGTCGAGCAAATTGACCCCAGGGCATATTCTTTGTAAGCCTAGTAATTATTCTATCGGTCTCTTTGGCCGAACCGCTAGGTTACGGGGACATAAACACACCAACATCGGTTGTCAAGCGATGGTGGTGGTGGGGGCAAACGTAGACACACACAAATATATATATATATATATATATATATATATATATATACACGACGGGCTTCTTTCAGTGTTCGTCTACCGAATCCACTTACAAGGCTTTGGTCGGCTCGAGGCTAAATAGAAGACACTTGCCCAAGGTGCCACGCAGTGGGACTAAACCCCAAGCCTGAAATATTCATTTTTTTATTTCTTCTTTTACCTTTTTTTTTCTACTCAAGGCACAAGGCTCGAAATTTTGGGGAGGGATTAAGTCGATTAGATCGACCCCAGTACGCAACTGGTACTTAATTTATCGCCCCCGAAAGGATGAAAGGCAAAGTCGACCTCGGCGTAATTTGAACTCCGAATGTTAAGACAGACGAAATACTGCTAAGAATTTTGCCCAGCATGCTAACGTTTCTGCCAGCTCGCCGCTTGAAATAGTCATTTGTTCTATCTCTTATCCCACCCAGTGTGTTCCGAATCACACCTACCTCCACACCGCTTTTATGTTCAGAGCAGCCTCGAGTACAAGTGTTTTCGCATGCTTCAATGAAACAAGCAAGAATATTGGGGGGGG
>NC_068994.1:54718287-54719414 GCF_001194135.2 Octopus bimaculoides | reverse complement strand
GAGAGAGAGAGAGAGAGTTTGCTGCTTGTCTGAGTGTCATCTCAGGCAAACATGTACGAAAAAAGAAAAAAGAAAACAAACAAACAAAAAATTTAAAAACCGATGAGTTTCGACACCATGTTCCTAAAACCAGTGCCTCAGTCAGCTCGGCCACCTCACGAGTTACATCAAATGCTGAAGACATACACAATTGTGTTGAAATAACATTTAGCTTTATTAAAGACTACAAAATCATTGATTGTGCAGTCTATAAGGTATTGAGTACTTTCTGGTTGAGTTCTGGTCTCCTAGCTTAAAGACCAAGATGTGTGATGCGCATGTGCGCGTGTATATTAGTATGTACGTATATAAGCGTGTGTATGTATGTATATTTAAAGCCTCAAATCACACAGTTAATGTCGAATTTTGAACGTTCATATTAGATCATAATTATGTTGGTATTGAAAAGTACGTACAGACGTAAATTGTGTCGCAAACCCTAGAGTAGGTTACACACACACACACTGAAGCGTTGCGTCTTTCCATATGCATGTATGTATGTATGTATGTATATATATATATATATATATATATATATATATATATATATATATATATATATATATATATGTATATATATATATATATATATATATGTATACATACGTATATATTTATCTGTGTTTGTGCATGTGTGAGTGCGTATGTGTGTGTGCGTGTGTGTGTGTGCATTGATAGACTCTAAATTATATCATTTTGCCTAATCATTGAAACCCCTTGTTTATACACAACTTAAATTGTATGTTTGTGAGGATGATGTGTATAGCACTTATGATTGGGAACACACACATACATACATACATACATATATACATATATATGTATATACATATATATATATATACATATATATATATATGCATATATATATATATATACATATTTGTTTTGCAAGATTTTTTATGTGAAATCGTGTGTTGAAACAGATGTTGTTGTACTTGGGGATGGTCATATTGCCAGTTTAGCCAATAAAAACACACGCACTGTATATTTGGTGTTAATTTTTTTTTTTTTTTTCAGCTTTATATTACATTAATCTTAATCTTAATCTTATTTCGGCCAGAGTTCTTTCGTCACACTTCTGTGAC
>NC_068994.1:54713901-54714849 GCF_001194135.2 Octopus bimaculoides | reverse complement strand
CACACACACACACACACACACACACACACACACACACACACACACACACACACACACACACACACGCACACACGCACACACACACATTTCTATACATACACACACATATATGGACACACACATACACACATGTACACACACAGACACACACACACATCACACACACACATCACACACACACACAAATTGAATTCTTGATTGTTTCATAGAAGTTTGTAGTTAAATGCGGGGAATAATGATAGAAATACTATAAGTGTATATTAATGCAAGCGAGTGTATATATTCTATGTATGAAATTTCGAAAATGAGTCTCATATTTATGGCATTATTTTGTCATGTGCAGAACATGTGTTCCGTAAATAACATGTCAATGGATAAATCTGTGATGCGTTTGTTTTTAGACACTCAATCAAATCTGAATGTACTGTTGGAGCATCGTATTTCGATTTGCATGCGCATATAATTTTTTGCTAATATATATTTTATGCTACTCCGTTACTTTTAAATCGCAAAAATGATAGGTGGAGTGAAGGTCCGAGTTCTTGTTCAAGAAGCTTAAATTCCATCTATCTATCTATCTATCTATCTATCTATCTATCTATCTATCTATCTATCGATCTATCTATGTTTGTATGTATGTCTGTATATGCATACATATACATACGAGGGTGTGCTGGGAAGTTTCTGGCTTTGGGTAAAAGAAAATACAGGGGATCAGCTAATTATGATTTTATTAAACGTATTCCTCTCTCAGATTTACACGCTTATTTCAGCGGTTCTTCAGTTTTTCTAAGCGCTGTAAAAGAACTCAGGATGTAGGGCCTGCAACCAAGCCTTCCGCAATGCCCTTAAATCCAGGGTCTTTTCAGTACCCAACTCGTACATATCCATATTTGTACACACACACACACACACACACACACACACACACACACACACACACACACA
>NC_068994.1:54712131-54713386 GCF_001194135.2 Octopus bimaculoides | reverse complement strand
ATAGGCCAACCAGTAGAGTCATATAAGAATATTTTTCCTTTTCTTTTAGAATTTTCACATAAAAAATATTTATACAAAATGGATTTTACAAGATCTATTGATAGGGGATTCCCCCAAACCAGTCGAACTCCGCTCTCGGGCAGGTTTTCAAGTAGGGAGATTAAATTAATTCGTTGTAATCTACCACGAAATTTCTATTCAATACATCTTACATAAGGAATTGCGAAATGTAAATATTCTGTTTTACCCATTGTAAAGGACGGATTTTTTTTACTTTTCGCTTTTGGTTCTTTGCAAAGCAGAAAGAAGAAAAAAACAACAAAAAACCCCCAAACACTCCCATGTGGTATACTCAGCGGTTATTTAAGCAATGAGTTTATGGATGATTAATGTGTTGGATGGGTGCTGATAGAGGAGCTAAAATTCCCGAAATATGTCATACACACCCATTACCCATTTTCTCATCTTTGATCTCATTGTTTGTTTACATTCGGCGTCTGGGAAACAAAACGTCGTAACAAAATCAGTGCTCGATATAATAAGTGACTTATTCATGTGGTTTAGACTTTGGTTTAAACAACAACCCGAAGCATGATTCAGGAGACTTATAAGGAAAACCTCTTCAGCTATTTTCGTCTCTATAGCTGTTTATTTCATTGAGATATATGTTATTTCTATGGCAATCAAGTTTTAATTTAATTATGTTTCCCATTTATATACGGTTTAAAAAATATAAAAGAAAAAACAAGCCAGCAGATTCATTAAAATGTTCGGCCTCACAGAAATCTTTGAACAACAAACGATGCCGTCTTTCTTATTTCTTTAGACTCTGGAATTATTTATCTAAAACTGAACTTGTTTTCGATCATATTTACATTTCCACGAATGTGAATCGTGTAAATTGAAATAGTAATTTGTATAAATAAACCGGGCATTAATAACACGAGGAATGTCTTTTTAATGCATACATACATACATACATACATACGTAAATACTTACATAGAAAAGGCATAAATAATGAGCTTTACAGCTGATATGCATTATTGGTGAGTTCATACTCCCCTTTACTCAATCAATCCATTATGCCTTTTTTTTTTTTGTATATGACTCTGTGAATGACTCTGTGAAAAAGATCAGTTTAATTGAGGAATGCAACTCTGGATTTACAAAATCGACTGGGCTTAGGACTTCGGTCTTGGGCTTAAAATTTCCTGCAGTGAAAATATTTTGTTAGCCTGGTGTATTTGTAGTAAT
>NC_068994.1:54709677-54712121 GCF_001194135.2 Octopus bimaculoides | reverse complement strand
AACAGAAAATTGGAAATTATTTGATTCTCTGTCTGAAGAATTTCTAATAATAGGGAATTTTTATCCAACATGTACAATTATGTGACTCCTATTAGCAAATGAAACACGTGTAATGGTGAATAGATACTACCAAAACAGTTTTGAAATATATACACAGGGGTTGGACAAAATAATGGAAACACCTTAAAATTTCAAACAAATTTTTTTAATGTTGGGTAGGACTGCCTTTGGCAGTAATTACAGCTTGAATTCTATGAGGCATGGACTCGTACAAAGTTTGAATTTTTTTCCAAAGGAATTTTTGTCCATTCTTCAGCTAAATCAGTCTCCAGTTTTTGTAGTGATGATGGTGGAGGATATCGACTCCTTACTTGTTTTTTCTAAAATGCATCATAAATGTTCAGTAATATTTGAGATCTGGGGACTGTGGTCGCCAGATAAGATGTTCAACTTCACTAGAATGTTCCTCGTGCCATTCAGTAACAATTTTAGCTGTGTGAATTGATGCATTATCATCCTGAAAGATTGAATATTTCCCGCCGGAAAAGTTCCACAACCATAGGATGAATTTGATCAGATAAAATGCTTAAATAGTCTTGACTATTAATTCTGCTATGAAGGGAAACCATTGGGCTGGCAGATTTCCAAGATATAGCCACCCCCACACCAATCATCACAGATCCTCCTCCATTTTTAACAGTTGGAAGAAGCCAGTCTGGGTCAGACTGGCTGTCTCCATGCGTCATTAGACGACGTATGAGAGTTCGACTGTTACCGAATTACCCCATAGATGATTTGTTTATAGTAGACATAAGCTCACTTCCTCCATCAAACCGACGTTACCTGTACAGGTGCAACTGGGTGCCACAGGTCAGATGTCGGAATGATCGCAGAGCAGCGTAAAATGAACGTAAATGCTTTGCTCAAGAACAAACACAACGCAACGCACGGTCTGGAAATCGAACCCACGATCTCACAATCGTAAGTGCAACACCCTAACTACTAAGCCATGCGCCTTCACTTATATATATACATAAGCCATGCGCCTTGAAATATACACACACTCACAGACAGATACATACATACATACATACATACATACATAGTTCCCCTATACGTATTGAAATATATAAACCAACGTGTAAATTTTTGAAATAGGCTCATACTAATTCAACAGTATACATGTTGGTTTATACATATAAATATATATAAAACATGTATACGGCACCATTAACCGTCTCTCCGAACCAATTAATGTAATAACACTGAAGCACATTTCGAATTATTTCCAATACATATCGTGAAAGATGATAAGGTGCAGAATATGAGAGTAATAAATTAAACTGCAAGCTGTGACTTCATCATGGCGATATTTCATGGAGATAATGAAGTTAAGAGATATATCAATTTCCTTCGTGTGATTATAGTACAAAGAGCCAGTATTACTGGCTCTGATAGGTCAAGATGTTGTCAGATTTATTGTTTGCTTGTTATAGTGATGAAGAGAAAGGAATTTAAGAGATAAACACGAAATTTTAAAGAGGAGGCGGTTTACAACTAGTCTCAGAGGTGTCAGTAAAGAAAGGAATTGTATAAAAAAAAAGAAAATAATTAATATTGGGATGAGACTTGACAGGAACGAAAAGAAAAACGTGGTGTTAGAACAAAGGTACAGGAAAAAATCTGCGTGCTATCAAGTATTCCAATTTAGAATATTGGGTCATCTCTAATTAAATTAAAACTAATCTAACATTAAAATTAAATTAGATACATTAGTTTAAGAAAGGAACGAGTCATTGGTTGCATAAAAAATATGTTTGAGCGAAGAGTGAGAGAATTAAAAGGGGAAAAACGCTACTATTAATACAATTTTAATCCAGTCAGTTGAGCGGAATTTTTATGTGGAAATTGTTAAGGTTTTCTTAAATATTTATTTATTAAACGGTTCAAGAAAGCATTATGCCTACTAATCAAATTAAACCGACATTTGAGAATTTTCAATACTTCAGCTTAGCACAAATTACAGCTGCCCTACTCCATTCGTATAGAAGTACTCTTACATATAATTGACCATAATTTGAGTAATTGATATTTTTCTTCATGAAGTCCCAGTTGAATTTAGCCAGTGAAGTGCTGTATTCCTTTCTTACTTTAGAATTTAGCCAGTGAGGTGCTGTATTCCTTTCTTACTTTAGAATTGAATACTTCTTAAGATGTTAAGACTTTAAACATTAAATGCCTTTATCCAGGCGACGCATTTTATCCATCTTATTTTTCAAGCCTGTGCTTCGACCAAGACGCTCGTGTATGAAAGTAAAATGGCTTCCAGAGTCTCACTCATTTGTCACTGCCAATGCCGTTTGGTAAGTATTGTATGAAAAGCTCAAAAGCTGTCTAGACTGATTCTTAATTAGAAGTTGTTTGACACCATCCCCACCATCACT
>NC_068994.1:54706303-54708923 GCF_001194135.2 Octopus bimaculoides | reverse complement strand
ATATAATACACACACAAATATACATATATATATACATGTATGTATATTTGTGTGTGTTTGTATGTGTGTGTTTTGTGTTTATCCCCATCACCACCAAACAGCCGGTATCGGTTTGTTTACGATTCCGTAACTTAGCTGTTCAGCAAAAGAGTACCAGACTGAAAAAATAAGTACTGGGCGCCATTTGCACGGCTGATTCTAAGAGTTGTGCTCCAGCATGGCAGCAAGTTAAAGAGTAAAGAGTATATTTATTAGATATTTGTTCGCTATGTTTTTATTTGAATATTTTTTAATGTCTTTTTCTTGTTACAGTCATTAGACTGCGGCCATGCTGGAGTACCGTCTTGAAGAATTTTAGTCGAACGAATCGTCACCAGTACTTATTTTTTAAGCCTGGTACTTATTTTATCGGTCTCTTTTGCCGAACCGTTAGATTACGGGGACGTAAATACACGAACACCGGTCGTCAAGAGGTGGTGGGAGACAAACATAGACACAAACACACACGCACACACATAAACACACACGTGCGTACATACGACGGGCTTCTTTCAGTTTCTGTCTACCAAATGCACTCACATGGCTTTTTGCGGTTTGTGATCATGGTAGAAGACACTTGCCCAAGGTGCAGCGGAGTGAAACCGAACCCGGAATCATTTGGTTGGGAGCAAACTTCTTACCTCACAGCCACAAAAGAAACGAAGTAAAGTGAATTATTTGTTTGTAATCCGTTATATGGTTATATGGGAATGTATCAACTTTCTCATCAATCATCCAAGAGCGGAGACTGAGGTTTGCTGGCCACTGCTGGAGAAGTAAAGAAGAACGCGTGAGTAATGTGTTGTTGTGGACACCAAATCATGGAACCATAGCAGCTGGAAGACCACGGAAGACGTACATACAACAGCTTGCAGAAGATGTTGGATGCCAAGTTGAAAACCTAAAATCGTTAAGGGATGATCAGGAGGGATGGAGAGAGGTAGTCAGGTTGTCCCGGGCAATCAGCCCGACTGGATGGTGCCTCGATAAATAAAAAAAAAAAGATATATAAATTTATAATGAATTATATAACAAAAAATTATTAAAATATTTTGTGCAGTGTAGAAGCATAACCGATTTATTGCAAATAAATTTTAACAACAAAATCTTGTGGAATCCCCAGGGGCCGTATGGAACCCGGTTTAGAATCACTGATATAAAGCTTATGTGGTCGTCTGTTCCTGAACGGAATTTCAACAGGGTTAGTATCGCTGTTAATCATATTAACAGCTTTTATTGGTTGAGTGCTTTTATAGCTTCATCTAAACATGATAATGCAGATTATAAAATTAAAATTGCAGAAAATGTTATGAAAGCGAAGAGGTATAACAATGAATATGTTATACACTTCAAATGAGTCTGTAAGTTTCTGATACGTTCAAATATAAAGTTTCGCTGTATATTCCCGTCAAGTTGCCTAAATTTTGCTGCCGGCACTTCACATGCATTGTGGGAAATTATCTTGAAAGAGTAAAGTTCAGAGTTTTCTATAGCTGTAACGACATAAGATATGCTGTTCTCAATATCGAGTTATTTCTATCACAATACGTGTGTATCGGAGCGGAGAGAGAGAGAGAGAGAGAGAGAGAGAGAGAGAGAGAGAGAGAGAGAGAGAGAGAGAGAGAGAGAGAGAGAGAAAGATAGTGGTAGAGAGAAAGAGAGAGAGAGAGAGGGGAAAACAAAGAGAAAGAGAGAAATAGATTGATAGAGTGAAAAAGAGAGAGAAAAACAAACAGACACACAGACAAGAAGAGAGAGAGAGAGAGACGAAAAGAGAGAGAAAAGGAGACAGATAGAGGGGAAAGAGGTAGATAGATAGATAGAGGGAGAGAGAGAGAAAAAGAGAGAGAGAGAGAGAGAGAGAGAGAGATAGTGTGTGTGTGTGTGTGTGTGTGTGTGTGTTTTATTTCTTTACTGCCCACAAGGGGCTACACACAGAGGGGACAAACAAAGACAGACAAACGGATTAAGTCGATTATATCGACGCCAGTGTGTAACTGGTACTTATTTAATCGACCCCGAAAGGATGTGTGTGTGTGTAAACATTGATGAGAAAGCTTTCTGATGTGAAAGTTTTTCTGATTATAGTTTGGAAAAATATTTTTCCTACAAACGCTGTAAAGTATAAAAAGAATAATTTTAGCCAAGCTTCACCCCCCACCCCACCCACATTCCCTATCAATTTTGTAAAAGTATGAGTTCAAATCTTGACGCAGCCATTTGTGATTTTCTTCCCTCCTGTTGTAGAAAAATATAGTAACAATGATACAGGGAAGTAAACTATTTTTAGCCCAACAAATCCTACCCAACCAATCATGCATCATAAATTATAAATTGTACAATATATAATTATGTATAACATTATACATTATACGAATATTCGGTTAAAATGTCTTACGTTTAAGCTGGTTCTCATGCATTTCCCTGAAGAGAAGACTACATTCTTATCAACATCACCTATTCCTATGGAAGGTATAATTTGTAATCTTCGAAACGTATGTTGGATATAAAAGTATTCAGTTAACATATGCGTTTTACTCCATTTACTAAATATATATATATATATATATATATATATATA
>NC_068994.1:54701479-54705922 GCF_001194135.2 Octopus bimaculoides | reverse complement strand
AGAAGAAGAAGAAGAAGAAGAAGAAGAAGAAGAAGACCCTCAGAGAGAGGTGAAAAGGCAAAGTTGATAACGGAGGGATTTGAACTCAGAATGTAGAGAGAAGGCAAAAATATTGGCTTCAACTTTTCGCACAAGGCCAGCAATTTCGGACGAGGGCGTAATTCGATTACGTCAATCCCAGTGCTCAACTGGTACTTTTTTTTTATCGACCCCGAAAGGATGGAAGGCAAAGTCGACCTCGGCGGAATTTGAACTCAGAATGTAAAAACGGACGACGTAGGAACAAATATTACAAAGCATTTTCTCTCCATATTCTAACGTTTCTACAAGTTCTCCACACCTGTGTGTGCGTGTGTGCGCGCGCGCGTTCGTGTATTTGTGGATGAGTGCATGTGCATGCGTATGTGTGTGAATACATCCATCTATATACACATATATGCATTTACACACGCACACACTTACACACACATATACATATACATCCAAATACATTCAACTACCTTTCTATCTCTCATATATATATATATATATATATATATATACACATCCAACTATCTATCTCTCTATAATATATATATATATATATATACATATACATATACATATATGTATGTGTATATATATATTCATACATTCATACATACATACATATATATGTATGCATATATATACATACATTTTTATGTATGTATATATATAAAACATCCAGTAGTGAAGACTATTTTATACCTTTTAAACAGATATGTAGGTGGCTTAAGAAGTAACAGGCACACACACCCACTCTCAGACACACACACTCCAATACACACTTCATCGTTAGAAAACTGCCTTGCAGAATCTACTCTGTAAATAGTCTTACCAATTCTTAATTGCCTGTGCGTTCCTCTCTATTTTAGCTCTCTTTACTCTGCTGTTCATTAAGTACCATTGTCTCTTTCGGTATTGTTATATTCTGCTTTTTAAATTCCTTATAGATATAGGTGTTTTCTCTTACAATAACAAAGATTACTGCTGAGATGTTCTTGAGAATCCAGTCCATGGAAAGAGTAACTAACTCCCACACTTTTATATAAAAACGGATGTGATTTAGCTGGGTGACGCTCAAAGGCGAGCATTAATTTTCTTTTTACTGTATTGTATCGAAGCATCGATTTGACGTCATAGATGGGGGAATCCGATAGTCTTATGCAGCTATAATTGGATACAGACATAGCTGTATGGTTAAAAAGTTCGCTTCGGTATCATGCCGGTATGTGTTCGATTCCGGAGTGCAGAATCTTTTGCAAGTGTATTTATTGTATCACAGTCTATGGAAAACAGGACAAGTAGCATAAAGAACGACACTTCATCAGTTGTAGGCTGTCTGTCAACTACTCATTTCGAATATTGAACGACAATATGAGTCTTCGAAGACAGTTGCTCCCATAAGCACCAAAAGGAAATTTGGGATTTATGGAGAGTCAAAGTTGGGAACAAAAACAGGACAGTGGAGGCATAAAAAGAAACCGAACGAAAATAAACATGAACGGTCGTTAGACCAGAACGAGGGTAAAATAACGAACGCTGGAGAAATATTTTCTTTGATAGAAGAGAGAAATAGGATATGTCCAGTCTTTCGGACAGCCCTGAAAGAAAAGAAAGATGTTCACGTGAGGAAAAGAAAGATGGACGATGGTCGCACGTGAGCAACGAGAGAGAGTAAAGGAGAAAGAGGGGCAGAGAGAGAGAGAGAGAGAGAGAGAGAGAGAGAAAGAAAGAGAAAGAGAGAGAGATACAAAATGGTGATATATACTGTTGTTGCTGAATATCTCTCGTTGTGAGATTTAAAAATAGTAATTTTCTAATGATTTTCCTGTTATAAAGATGGAAAAATGGAAAACACCGTTCACTTAGCAACTCGGCACAATTCAATTCGGATTACAAGAATACTTTTCGCCAGTTGGATTCTCTCAGCCACCATATTTGATTTATAATAACAACGCACTTATTGATACCCGTAGCAGTTTCGAATCCACGAATAATCAAAGACGATGTAGTTATGTAAAAATGCGTGAAAATCTCCACCTAACGGCTTTCGGAAGCGGTTGTAAGATACTGGAACGAAGCATATTCAACCCCAGGATCCGACTACTTCCCGATTAAACAGTTTCAACAGCAGGAATCACTTTTTTCTTTTTAGCCTGAGAAAGAGCTGTGATACATAGCAATTGTCGTTCCAACACTAATGATCGGTTTTCAGAAGATATCAAAACCAGCCGAAAGCAGTCATAGGAGAGAGAAAGAGAGAGGGAGGGAGGGAAAGTCACAGAAAAAGAGAGACAGAGACAGAAACATAGAGAGAGAGACAGGCAGAGAGCGAAAAAGAGAGAGAGAGAGAGAGACAGCGAAAGCGAGCGAGAGAGAGAGAGAGAGACAGCGAAAGCGAGCGAGAGAGAGAGAGAGAGGGACAAAGAGAGAAAAACAGAGAGCGAGAGAAAGAGACAGGCAGCGAGAGAGAGAGGTGGAGAGAGGGAGAGAGGATCATAGAGAAAGAGAGAGGGACATAGGGAGAGACAGAGAGAGAAAAAGAGAAAGAGACAGGCAGTGAGAGAGAGAGAGAGAGAGAGAGAGATAGAGAGAGATGTAAACAAACCGCCACTAGCATCACCATTATTGAAACCTCGTATATCCGTCCCTATGAAACTCACTCGGTAAAGGTGATTCCTTGATATGCACGGTTTAAACGCAATTTAAAGCCGTGCTCAGAAAATAATTTTGCCAATTTCTCCGAGCTAGCATCAAATAACGCTCTTTTTTTTACGAGAAGAGGGAGAAAGCAAAACAAAAACAAAAAACAAACTAAACAATTCTCACAATAAAAATTATTGAAGATTTTGCTTGAGACCGATGGACAACCGATATCTTCTTGCATGCAGCTGCTGGCACCATAAAAGAACACCGAGGAGATATGTGCATTGCACGTGTTAATAACCCAATGTAAGCTACGTAGTTGAATAATTACAAAACTAGAATTCATGAAAACATCAACAACAAGAGAACTCAAAGAGCACAAACCTCCGCCAAGGCAACACCAACGTTCTCTCAACAATTAGCCAGAGAGAATTTTTGAAAATGAGAAAAATATCTGAAACAAAAGCACTCAGAGAGCGCAGACCTCCACCAAGGCTACATCAAGGCCCTGTCAACGATTAGCCAGAGAGAATTTTTAAAATGAGAATATCTTAAATAAACTCGACTGCTCTCACAAACGAGAATACTAAAAATGAACCTGACCGCTCTCAAAATTAAGTGAAAAAAAAACAGGACAAAACAATCTAGAATCCTTATCCGGTACCGGATCAACCAAAATCTAATCAATTCGTGCCAGTCAAAAGACAAAACATATGTGGTGGTCAATGAAGAGAGTAGACGTGATACCAATAGTAATTGGTGCACTTGGAAGTACCAGCATTCAACTACCAACATGGTTGAAAAAGACCGGTGCAAGTGTGAAGGTAGAACACCTACAAAAATCAGCATTGCTTGGAACTGCAAGAATTCTTCGCAGGGTTCTTGAAGCATGGCCAGTATAACAAGTGTTACCTTAGTCTGCTGGCTGTGGACAGCTGACCCCCTTTCCATCATACCCAGCAAAATAAGCAGTGAATTTTCATTACACAATAATAATAATAATAATGGTTTTAAATTCTAACACAAAGCCCACAATTTCGGGGGACAGGGAAATTAATTACACCGACCCTAGTGTTCGACTGATCCATATTGTCTTGGCCGGTCTCTTTCTGTACCTTAAAATCCTAACATTTCCAGTTTGTCACTGAAACATTTATTACCTGCTGGTTTTGAAGCATGTCTCCTTAAATATTTACCTTCTCTTTGATTTTGGAAGAGACGTTCACATTTACAGGAAAACTGATCTCAATGACTGTACGTGATAAATGGTACAATGGTAAATGACTAAATAAATAAATGAATGTTGAATAGGAATGGGTATCCCCTTCTCTCTCTCCCTCTCTCTACTTATCTATCTGCGTGACTATCTATCTATCTATCTATCTATCTATCTATCTATCTATCTATCTATCTATCTATCTATCTACCTGTCTATCTATCTATCTGTCTGTCTATCTGTCTATTAGCCTATCTACCTACCTATATTTCTATATATCCATCTCCATTGTCAATGGAACCTCATCCCACCAAAAAACAAAAACAATGTTCTCTTCTTCTAACGCCCCCCCCCCACCACAAAAAAAACATGTTTTATATAAATGAACAAGCTGTTTGTATATTCACAAAAATTTATTTGATAAGTTCAAGAAACGAACGAAAGCGTTAATAATAATAATAATGAAGAAATAAAAAGATTTTTTTCCAAAATTCTGGCGACCTATTTCTCTCTCTATATATATATATATATGTGTGTGTGTGTGTGTGTGTGTGTGT
>NC_068994.1:54696831-54699123 GCF_001194135.2 Octopus bimaculoides | reverse complement strand
CGACAGGCTTTTTTCAGTTTCTGTGTATCAGTTCCATTCACAAGGCTTTGGTCGGCCCGAAGCTATAGGAGAATACGCTTGCTCAAGGTCCCATGCAGTGGGACTGAACTCAAAACCATGCGGTTGAAAGCAAGCTTCTTACCACAGAGCCACGATTATATATTTATATATATATATATATAATACATAAACACACACACATCTACACACAAATATACATGTATGCATATATACACGTGTTCATATACATATATATTTACTCACACACTCACGGTTGCTTGTTTATACACACGCATATATGTCTGTTTATATAACGTTTGCTACAAACAAATTTTGTATACATGTACGTATGCATATGAACGTGTTGTATGTGCATATAAATATACATATGTGTATATATTCGCGCTAGCATACACAAACGCGCACACACACACACATATATGGATGTACACTGACAAATACATACTTTCACATATATATGTGTGTGTATGTGTGCGTGTGTGTGTGTGTGTGTCAATTTGTATGTATGTAGGTATATAAGTATGTATGTGTGTATGTGTATATAAGTGACCATAATTGTGTTTGTTTCATTGATGTGATTATTAAGAAGTTATTTCATAAATCTTGTCAGATTATCAAATGAAATCAACGTAAAATTTAATAATGATAAACAAAAATAATTAAATTATTGACTTAAGTTATGTTTTCAGAAACAAAAAATAAAATTAGGAATCTGAAGTTGGCTTAGTCGGTCAGGTGTCTTACTGGAGGATGAAAGTTCGATGGTTCTAATCTCACAATCACTGTTTCTGGTAGAACTGTGTTAATATACAGGGTGGCCATAAAGTCATGCAGCATCTGAACGTGCCAACATACTCATTTTTTTTAATCTCTTTTCACAGATGCCGATTTAATCACAAACCCCTCCTCATTGGTTGGAGACAGATAATAAACAAGGTGGGAACAAAGTAATGGCGTAGTGTGGGATTTGGCATAATCAAGTAATTGGACCATTTTATTTCGAGGGCTTTGTGACAGGTGATTCGTATCTGGACATGCCTGGCAACAAGATGATGCCTCACGTGCATTCACTTGGAAGGGGGAATCCTGTCTGGTTTCACCAGAATGGGGCTCATCCCCATTATGCATACAGGTTCATCAAGCAACCAATCAAAACACATCCAATCAAAGCACATCCAATCAAAACACATTGTGGGCCACTGTTTTATTGAAGCAGAGAGTTCTGAGGTCCAAATTTGCTTTTTCGGCTGTAATATCCTTTAGTGACACGTGTTTTCCCCCTTTTCACAACCATATAACATTTATCCTGACCAAATTCCAACCCTACATACTCTGAGAATGTTGTAACTTGGACAAGGCTCTTTTTCATCTCCTGCATATCCTTTGCATAAAGTTTCAAGTCAACCACAAAGAAACAGTGTGTAATTTTGGTATTTCTGTTTCCTTGTGAACCAGTGAGATATCCTTCAGACTTTCTTAACATGAATGACAAGGAGTTTACAGAAGGTGTAAACATCACAGAGAAGCTGTCCCCTTGGAATAAGGGGACAGTGATAATACAGTCACTCTTTCTGTTTAATTTCAAGATGGTGGCCCACGAGGAAATTAGGTCAGCTATGGCCTTGACTATGCATGCTGGAACTTTAGCAAGTTGAAGGGCTTCTAGCATCCATGAGTGGGGGACAGAGTCAAAGACTTTCATGTGGTCTGACCACATTGAAACTAGGTTCCTCCTATGCACCCGCACCTCTGGCATCACAGTTTTGGTGATTGACAATTGCTCGGCACATTCCCAAACTCTCTTCTTCCTAGTTGCTTGTTCTGGTGTGGTGATATTGTTTTCACAATAGTCCTGGAGGAAGAGGTTTAAGCATGCTGTATATATCTTATACATTAAGTTCTGGCATGCAATTGGCCGGTAGTTTTTTGCCATGTGGGTGGTTCTGCATTTGGGGATCAATTTTGTTTCTGCCAGAGCTAACCAGTGTGGAATTATGCTACTGTTCTCATTGAGAATTTGCTGGTACAGATTGATAAGACATGATCGGTAGAAGGTTCGCTCCTTGTACCAATATCCAACAATCAAGTCTCTTCCAAGTGCTTTTCCATCCTGGAGTTTCTGGATCACAGTTGCAAGAATATCACCATCAATGCTGTGTCTTATGTATGTATGTATGTATGTATGTATGTATGTATGTATGTATGTATATTATCTATCTATCCATCAGCCTGTCTGTCTGTCTGTCTGTCTGTCTATCTATCTATCTATCT
>NC_068994.1:54695388-54696179 GCF_001194135.2 Octopus bimaculoides | reverse complement strand
ATATATTATATATATATGTATGTATATGTATGTATATGTCTGTATGTATCTATCTATCTATCTATCTATCTATCTAAGATAATGAATGAATGCTCGCTTGCTTATTTCATGCACTTGCATGATGGGGCTGATGTCATCTCATGTTAGTGGTCCCTAAGACGTCATCATGCATTGAGTTAACCATGTCCACCAGTGGCCTCCATCGCAGGCGGTCTCCATCGCAGGCCAGCCCCTCTGCATCATCCAACGTAACGTCGAGCCTCCGGATTTTTTCCCCAGTCACGTCCAGCCATCTGGTTCGGGGCCTCCCCACAGAACCTCTTTCAACCTGCAGCTGCTGCATCGAATGAGACTAAAGCCGTGGTAGGATGATCTAACAGGAGGCGGAGGACATGTCTGTACCAGCGCATGCGATGGATAACTATGAGGTGGGAGGCTGCGGGCCGATGCGTGCGTGCACGTAGTTCTTTGATGGAAACGTGATGCTCTCGACGATTCTCGGGGCTCTGCTATCGGATCCGTGGAAGTGTATGTATGAATGTATGCATGTGTTTATAAATACACTCACATACACACACACATATATTGACTGTACTCTTCTACATAATATATCGATAGATTTTTTAATCAACCCCTCATCTATCTATCTCTCTCTCTCTCTCTCTCTCTCTCTCTCTCTCTATATATATATATATATATATATATATATATATATATATATATACTCTTTTACTCTTTAACTTGTTTCAGTCATTTGACTGCGGCCAGGCTGAAGCACCGCCTTTAGTCAA
>NC_068994.1:54694168-54695241 GCF_001194135.2 Octopus bimaculoides | reverse complement strand
ACTTATTCTTTGTAAGCCTAGTACTTATTCTATCGGTCTCTTTTGCCAATCCGCTAAGCGACAGGGACATAAACACACCAGCATCGGTTGTCAAGTAATACTAGGGGGGCAAACACATCTATCTATCTATCTATCTATCTATCTATCTATCTATCTATCTATCTATCTTTCTATATCTGTGTGTCTGTGTGTCTGTGTGTCTGTTTTCCTGTCTGACTGTCTGTCTGTCTGTTTGTATGTCTGTCTGTCTGTCTGTCTGTCTGTTTGTCTGTCTGCCTGTTTGTTTGTCTTTCTATATGTCTCTCTGTTTGTCTGTCTGTCTGTCAATCTGTTTACATATGTATGCAAGTGTGCATATATGAGTATGTCTATATTTCAAAATATGTAGGTATGACCCCATGCGAATGCACACACGCACACACTCACTCACACACACACACACACACACACACACACACACACACACACACACATGCATGAAAAATGAGTAAGACATATTCTGATACACATATACGTATGTTTACGTATTTCTATATATGTATATGTATATGAATATACATACATTTTTAATATCTATCTACGTACATATATGTATATATATATATGTATATATATGTATATGAATCTGTATGAAGTGTGTGCGCACGTGTATATCTGAATGTGTGAGTGTGATTGTGTGTGTTTGTGTATACGGACACGAAACCCTATTACACATACTCATCTACAACGTACAGCCTAAAAGCGAACAGTGTTACAATGGGAAGCAGCAGATGGTTTTCCTGTAAATTTCAACCCAATGCAGTTCCGTAGCTCAAAGTGGTCGACAGAAAAGAGCATATTAATCTATTCATTATTAGCCAAAAGTACATGTAACAACAATTACAAAAATCCTGATAGAAATACTGAAGTCATATAATTTAACAAATAGAAAAGAGCGGAATATAGTTCGTGATAACAAGTTTCTGCGGCAGGAGCAGCTGACGTTCCTACTTAGTTTAAATAATGTTTCTCTTGCTGAGTTCGCTCGTCAGTAAAAGGTACATATGAACAGTGAATTTCAAGTCACACACACA
>NC_068994.1:54690513-54694017 GCF_001194135.2 Octopus bimaculoides | reverse complement strand
ATATATATATATATAAATTTGTATACATATGCATATATACTCATACATACATTTATGTATGTATTTATGTATGTATGTATGTATGTATGTATGTATGTATCTATCTATCTATCTATCTATCTATCTATCTATCTGTCTATCTATCTAGCTATCTATCTCCATATGTTATGTGTGTGCATGCGAAATGACACTTAAGAATTAAGTAATGAATATTTATTAATATATATAAATCCATATTTTATATGTGTTCGCATTCGCAAGCATTCAAAAGAACGCTGCAGTGGTGCTTTTGTTGATATATTCCTCTATGTGAACTTGCTGTTGTGAGTGTACTCACTTACTTCTCACCCATACTCTAACTCTTAATTATTAAATGTATGTCCACTCAAAACTATAAACACGCTCAATGGATTATGGCTCCTGATAGCGATGATATAAAGAGCCGCTAGAACGCCAGAGAATGTTATTCAAAAACTTATTCTAGACTCACTGAGTACTCCTTCAAAGACAGATTCAACTAGCACACAAAATCTTTGAGATCAAGAAATATATTCGACACCACCTCTTTCGAGTTATGTCTGGAAACCGAATGATATTTCTTGGAGTATAATAGATCTGCACATTCTACGCCAGTAGAGTTAAAAGATGCCTGCCATGCCAATCGTAGACATTTTTGTATCTCGTTTCAACTACAACGGCCAATAATCAGATACAGAATTTTACTGAGTGATTACAAATAAAAGAAACATTTCATGTTAAAAGAGATAACTCTGTGTTTTCATCAGAATGGTGTTCCTTGACCATCCAAAATTTTGACCCAGTGACATTAACTACGTTCTATGATTTATCATTATTATTATCGCCCCTTAAGGCGGCGAGCTGGCACAATCGTTAACAGTTCGGAGAGAATAGAGAGCGGCATTTCATCAGGCTTTACATCGTGAGGTCAAATACCACCGTGGTCAACTTTCGGGGTTGATAAAATAAGCATCAGTGAAATACTAGGGTCAATGTAATAGACTAGCTCCCTCCCATAAAATTTCAGGCCATGTGGCTATATTAGAAAGAATTATTATCTCCCCTTGATTTGCACCGTCACCGACAGAAGGATTTAAATATCACGTGAATTCGCTCTAGTAATGTTTTTCACTTTTCTTCATTCAGACACTTCTCCCCCGCGCGATCACACGAAATCAGGGGCGTCCAGCTTTAAAAGTTTGAATAGACTATACCTTGTGCTTCCATTTCTAAATATGCCACACAAATGCATATGATATGAGTGTGTGTGTGTGTGTGTGTGTGTGTGTGTGTGTGTGTGTGTGTGTGTGTGCATATATGTTTGCATGTGGTTAGCAGTGCCCAGGGCCTCAAAATTAAGGACGATTCCTGTCAAAGTGCTGAATGGTTTTGATACTATCGTAAATCCTTTGGGAAGAGTCTCACAAGTTGAATAGCCTAGGGCCTTTCTTCATCTAAATTACACTTTTACATACATACATACATACATACATAAATATATACATACATACATACATAAATACATACATCTATATATACATATACTTATATATATATATATACACATACATATATATATACACATACATATATATATACACATACATATATATATACACATACATATATATATATATATATATATATATATATATATATATATATATATATATATATATATATACATATATATATATATATATATATATATACACACACACACACAAACACACGCACCCACACACACACACATATATATATATATATGTATATGCAAATATATAATACAAAATGGCGAGGCTTGTGAAACGAAGACGTCGCATAGAAATTGATATTTTCAGGTTATCATCCGTTACGGCTGCCGCTGCCTTAGAAAGTTTATTGCTCTGCCTATTGCCATAATGTTAATACCCTGTCTGCTGCGTGGTGTTACGTGATTACTCTTGTGTATACGGTGTCATGTAATTACGCTGTTTAAATGGTGTTACTACAGAAGGAGGTGGACGACATTTTCAACACCTTTTTTGATTGATATCTCTTATCCTGTTTCGCTTCTCTTCTGTTAATATGAGTTTCAAGCTTTACTTTTGTCTTCTCTCTCCTACGCTGTATGAATGGAAGCTTGCAAGGAGACAAAATTTTCCTAACCCTCTCATTTATCTCTCTCTCTCTCTTTATGTTTCTCTCTCTCACTCTCGCTCGCTGTACATAATGCATTTATATACATACGTACATATATAAATATATATACATATAAACATACATGCATATATATGTTTATGCATGTATGTATGTATTTTTCTCTCTATCTCTTTCTCCCCCACCCTCTCTCTCTCTCTCTCTCTCTCTCTCTCTCTCTATATATATATATATATATATATATATATATATATATGTATATCTGCAGGCAGATCTCAGTAAAGCACCCAGTTTTAAATGAGTTTCGTTAACTGAGTAAAAAGTAAGCAACGTTTTCAAACACGAAATACATCACAATATATTTCAACAATGCGGAAATTTTACTCCTCAAAGTAATTACCATTACAATCAACACATTTTTGCTAACGAGTTACAAGTTTGTTTATTCCGGTAACAGAAAAATCTGGAGTTCTGGAACTGAGGAACTCTTTCAACGCACTTTCAGCATAGATTTGATTTTTGAACTCCTTCTCTCGTAAGGAAACCATCAAGGTGCTTGAAAAAGTAGTAGTCGGTAGGAGAAAGATCTGGGGAATAAGCTGGGCAGGGAAGAACTTCGTAGCCAAGTTCTCTCAACATTTTCTGATTTTCATTCAAATCGTGTAGTATCCATTTGTCGAGATTTTTGATTTTCCGATCGCATGCAAATGGTTGCAGGCAGTTTTCTGGCTAATTTTAAGTTCGCTTGCCAATTCTCGAGTGGTTTTACGTGGATCTTTCTCAATGACGGTCTTTAATTGACTGTCATCGATGACAGATGGGTGTCCACTACACTCACGATCTCCAAGGTTCAGGTCTCCACTGCGAAATCGTATAAACTATTTTCGACCTGACCATACACTGGTCATTTATTTCCTCACCAAGCATTTCGTTGATATCACAAGCAGTTTCAGCTACTTTACGTCCCTTTTTGAAGTTGAATGGCAAAATTGCTCGAATATTGCGCCTTGACAATTCCATTTCAGATGATTGTAACAACGGTGAAAAAAATATCAATGTTAATTTATTGATGCATTTGCGCAAGTCTATGTCTGTATTATCAGACAATTGCAAAAATAATGTTTAAAAGCTCTACAAAAATCCGGTACAAATTTTTCATGGTTCAAACCATTGCTTACTTTTCACTCAACCTGATATATCCAACAATCAGACACAAGTAACAATTGTCGGCTTTATAAGGTGAATTCTACAATAAAGATGTGATTTTCTCAATACGTATTTTTGTTACACCCTACCACACAAATGATGTTGAAAATATATTAGAGAATTGTATAAAGAGATCTATTT
>NC_068994.1:54688975-54690007 GCF_001194135.2 Octopus bimaculoides | reverse complement strand
AAGGATTGCGTTAAAATGAAGTATTGGTTTTGAGAGTTTGTATTTATATTTAGAGTTCAATTCTTCCGATCAGCGCAGATGTAGAAGTGTGTCTGTAAACATGGTCTGTTTAGATTTCAAGTAGACAAAATCAATTTATCGACTGAGTTGCTTGAAAAATGTAATAAATCTTGAGAGTCGATTAAGAAACCTTGGCATTTTGGCGTTCTACTGATATTCATGACATCTTACCAACCTTTCTGCGAACGAGCGAAATAACGAGGAATCGTATTGGCTGTCATGCATGCGCACCACGCACGTACACACAGAGAGATAGGTATGTGTACTTTCATACATACAAGATACACATGCATATACATATGCATATATCTATCCATGCATACATGCATGTGCATGTATAGATGAATGTAAATATATATATGCATATACATGTATACATACATATGAAAGTATATATATATGCATGTATATATATGTATATATATGCATGTGTATATATATATGTATATATGTATTTATATAGATATGTATGCATATATCTATAATATAAATTGAACATGGGCTACTGTTGTATTCTTTCTTGTCTCGAGGTTCACGGCCAAACGGCTGGGTGTATTCGCGTGAAAAATGGCACACATGTGGAGACGGGTGCATAGATTGGAACGCACCTTATATATTTTCCTAGCCCCCATAGTTACCGAAAAATCGATTAAAACAACCTGCGTGCGTGCGTGTATGTGAGTGTGTGTCACTGAAGCCATTCATACATACATACATATATACATAATTACTCTCTCTCTCGGTTTTTCTCTGTCAATCACTTACACATTCACTCACTACCAAAGCTGAATGGAAAATTTCAGTTATATCTCTCTTTCCTTCTTTCTCTCTCTCTCTCATATACACACACACACCATCAACATTACTCTCTCTGTCTTGCACACCCCATCAAACACACACATGCACACACACACACACACACACACACACACACACACATACACACACACAGAGACAGATATACGCACGCAC
>NC_068994.1:54688115-54688875 GCF_001194135.2 Octopus bimaculoides | reverse complement strand
ATTGTAACAACGGTGAAAAAAATATCAATGTTAATTTATTGATGCATTTGCGCAAGTCTATGTCTGTATTATCAGACAATTGCAAAAATAATGTTTAAAAGCTCTACAAAAATCCGGTACAAATTTTTCATGGTTCAAACCATTGCTTACTTTTCACTCAACCTGATATATCCAACAATCAGACACAAGTAACAATTGTCGGCTTTATAAGGTGAATTCTACAATAAAGATGTGATTTTCTCAATACGTATTTTTGTTACACCCTACCACACAAATGATGTTGAAAATATATTAGAGAATTGTATAAAGAGATCTATTTATATTAATACACTTAACCACATGTATGCATACACACATTCTCTTCTTTAGCTCTAGGTCCTCCTGTACCGTTGAGCACTGGGATATATTCATGCAAACGTCTATACCTGTCTACATACATACATACATACATACATACATACACGCAAACAAAAAAATATACACGCACATAAATACATAAATATAAACATTCATATATTTACAAATTCACACGCATATATAATCTACATATATACACGCGCATACATACATACATACGTACATAGATGCACATACATAGATGCAAAATACGTACAAAGATGCAAATATATACTTACGCACCCCATCAATTCATTCCTCCATCCTGATATCCATCTTTAAATCCTTCCATCCCTCCCTCCCTCCCTCCATCCATCCATCCATCCATCCATTCATTCATCCATCTATTCATACATACGTACTA
>NC_068994.1:54686579-54687614 GCF_001194135.2 Octopus bimaculoides | reverse complement strand
TGCGTGCGTGCGTGTATGTGAGTGTGTGTCACTGAAGCCATTCATACATACATACATACATACATACATAATTACTCTCTCTCTCTCTCTCGGTTTTTCTCTGTCAATCACTCACACATTCACTCACTACAAAACCTGAATAAAAAATTTCAGTTATCTCTCTCTCTGTCTTTCTTTCTCACTCTCTCATATACACACACACCATCAACATTACTCTCTCTCTGTATCACACACCCCATCAAACATACACACACACACAGACATACGCACGCACATCAATTCTTCCGTCTCACGCCAACTCCAAAAGAAGTTGAGTCATAAAACTGTCCATGTCTCTTTTCATTTGACGCCCATTTCAAAAGATCCCCTTTCCCCAAAACACATATTAAAAAATACTTTCACTAGCCCGGACATTGATCGAGCGATAAAACAGAAACCACCTCCTGCTGACTGCAAAGCTCCCGCCAAATTAGCCGCAAAAAACACACACACACATACACACACATACGTCCATTTCATATGTCTTTCACTTTCTCTATGATTATACACACGTCCAATACAATAGCTCTCACATACATTTTCGTCTTCAACAGGTATGTATCTATTCTATAATATAAATTGTTTTTCTATAGCATATCACAATTACTTATTCCATACTTCTTCACTTAGCTTTCATCTTTACTTTTCTTAAATTGGATACGTCTACTATTAATTCTTGCATACAATTTCCCCGTTAATTCTTACAGCTTCATTTTCTGTTAAAGCAATTCTTAACGTCAACTTCTTAATGCCTCTTCTATTTATTCCTAGCCCCCATACTTACCGAGAACAGCGATTAAAACATTTTATAATACAATTCCCCTTTCTTCGACCATTAACACAACCAGTTGCTCACACACCTTACAGCTTCTCATTCAAACTACACACTACGCAGAATTGTCGCATTAATACAGTAGGGAGTTTTGAGGGAGATTTGGCTGCTATGGAAAGTTCCGAGGAGGGGGAGGAATTGCTTCCTGGAAAGTTCCGAGGAGG
>NC_068994.1:54680443-54685613 GCF_001194135.2 Octopus bimaculoides | reverse complement strand
AAGATGCTGAATGGAATGCTAAAGTGTTGTTATGGGAACAGTTGAAAGAGCTGTTTTGCAAAGCTTATTAATACTAGCCATTTTCAATTCAACAATGATATTATCAAAGTGATAGCATGTTGTCAACTTAATGTGACAATCCCATAAAAGGGAAGTGTGCTACTGTTATTTAGCCCTAGGAAACACCGCTTCCTGTTGGACTTGACACATCTCCTGTGTCCTTATGTTTTCAAAGTGGAAACAGTGTTTCCTAGGGCTAAATAACAGTAGCATTCTTCCCTTTCATGGGACTGTCACATTAAGTTGACAACATACTATCACTTTATCGTGCTGCTACTGTATAAATCTCTCTGAGAGATTTAGAAATATATTATTTCCAATGATATTATTGCTATTATTGGCATTATGAACAGCTTTGCGGTTTAATCAGTAAAAACGAAGCATAAATGTATATGCATACACGTATGCATATACATCTCTACAAATATACACAGCTGTACACATTGTAATATAGGTGTATATATAAATATATACAAATGAGATGATAAGAAGGTTGCTTGTGACTTCTTAGTTTCGGATTGCTCGCCTTCATTAAACTGGGTGTCCTTTTTACAGGCACAGAAACAGTGAACATTAAATAAAAACTTACAAGGGGAGCAGTGTGAGATTGTTATTAATTTTATTGATTGAGACTTCCGTGTCTGGCCAGTTACGGGCTTCGTTAGACTACAACTTGTCGCGGCGAAGACACGTTTCATAAATATGGGCTTTGGTTTATGGTCGCTGACGATTGCTATTTATGACTTGTAAGTCCTAACAATTTGTGTTCTTTTCGTCAATTTGATTACCAGGTGATTGTAAGCTCCGCCTCTCATCTCCTCCGACCCATCTATCGTTATCTTATCTTTCTCTTGCTTTCTTACTCCTTATCTATTTCTTTCTTTCTACGTATCTAATCTTTTACTACTACTACTACTACTACTACTACTACTACTACTACTACTATAGTGAATAACTCTTGACTTCGCCCATACTAATTTCTGTCACCGTTTACTTCTATCAATCGTTTTCAAATCATGCCTCCTTTGTAAATTCTATTCGTCGAGAGCTTTACACTTATAACTACATAAAACTTACGTTTCATATAAGTTCGTTTCCTCCTTTTTCGCACTCCAAAATCAAATATCCACTTAAGGATTCTAGATAACTGCATACTCATTCATCTATTAAAATCAAATAACTTCAAACTAGATCACGCAGGTTCCCGTAAGCATTTTATCGCATCATACCTAAGCACATATATCTTTTAGAGACCCCCACTTGCAACTTTTTAAATCGAAACCCGTATAATTGCTTTTAAATTTCAAATCAATTTGCCATTAATGTACTATCTTATTATAACCGGATAACCTTGCTGACTCTAATATTACTTCTGAAAACTACAATTCAAATGTTCAATTCATTACATGCATATTATAATTCTCGCCTAACTACATTAAGTCATCTAATATACACAAAACTATTATTGTTAGTTTCACCTAAATTGATACGATCTCAGATAACCTTCTGCAAATCAGATTCTTCTTCTTCTTCTTCTTCTTCATTATCATCATCATAATCATCAAGCCTCACCTCCACCTTCTCCTCCTCGTCCTCCTCCTCGTCCTCGTCCTCGTCCTCCTTCTCCTCCTCGTCCTCCTTGTCCTCCTCGTCCACTTCCTCCTCCTCCTCTTCTTCTTTTTCATCATCCTGGCCCTCTCCTCCTCCTCCTTCTTCTTCGTTTGTCTTCGTTTGTCTTCGCTGTCTTCTCATCTTGTTTCTCTTCCCGTCTATGTCTCACCCTCTCCTCCTCTTTTCCGTCTTTCTCCTCGTTCCTTTTTACTTCTCTTCCTCCTCCTCTTCCTCCTCATTCCATTCATCTTCCTCCCCTCCTCCACACCTGCCTTCTTCTCCCCTCCTCCTCCTCCTCTTCTTCTTCCTCCCTTCCTTTCCTTCCTCTTGCACTTCCTCCTCCTCCTCCATCACCATTTTCCGCCTCAGTCTTTTTATTCTACACATCTTGACACATTACAATATCATTCTTTCTGTCGTCCGCAACTAAGCCCATCGTCCATCTTGCATCTTCATCTCCCTGTCTTATTCGTGTTCTTCCTTTCAGTTGTTCAGTTGTCACCAAATATTCTTATTTGATTGGCCATTATACGGTCTCCAATTAATTTTGTATGTTGTCTCTTTACATACATTAACAAGTTTTCAGGTTATTCCTGCATGTCTACTCAAAATTGGAATAAACCTCGGCGTCATTTAACAAGCAGAATCAGAAATGTCATACCCTTTATTTCATCTATCTATCTATCTATCTATCTATCTATCTATCTAACTAGCTAGCTAAATACATACATACACATGCACATACATATAGTTATATATTTATACGTACATTCACAAACACGCAAAAACACACTCACACACACATATATATACACATACATGCATATACGTGCATATATGTACACACACGCACATGCATGTACGTTCGTATCGATGTGTATGTGCGCAAGTGTTTGCATGCATATAGATATGTGTGTGTGTGCGTATGCATATGTGTGTGTGTGTGTGTGTGTGTGTGTGTGTGTGTGTGTATGTGTGTTTGCGTTTGTGCATGACTGCGAGTATATTTGAATAGAAAGAAGCATGGTCGAATGGTTAAGACGTTCGCTTTGCACTCACACGATACAAGTTCGAGTACACTGTGCGGCATGTTAGGCGTCCTTTATGATGGCAATGAGTCGCTCATGTCGAGTGAAATTTGGTCGATGTAAATAATACGGAAGCCCGTCAGATGGATAATACCCATAATTAAAATAATTACAGATAGAGTAAGAGAGAAAGAGAAGAGGAAAGAGAGATATTAGATATTCCTGTAGTTGTCGATAGTACCGTTTCACCCTTATTGTGGGCTCGTCAATACAACATAACTTGTGACCTTGAAATTAGTCTATACTCATTTAAAAGAATTAATCATTGAATACGGTGGATTTTCATTTTGGGATTTTCTATTTTAACAGTGGGGAAAAGGAGCGAAGAGACAAAGGCAGGGAGAGGAAAACCTTAAATACGATCGCTTTTTTAAATCCTCATTATCTTGAACAGTGTAGAGAAAAAATAGGAGGGCGTAAGAGAGACAGGATGAGACAGACAAGCAGAAGAGAGAAAGATAGACACACAGATGAAATAAATCTGTAAAGTAAGCTTACGATTGCTACTGTTCTGTTATAACCGTGAAGACATAATTATTTGCGTGGAAAATACAATACACGCTTTTTATCCAAGGAGTAAAACATGTTACTAACTTTAGCTCTGTAATTAACATATACACATATACACAGGCTCATACACTCATACGCACGTCTGCACACATACACACTGACACATGCGTGCACTTTGTTCTAGCAAGACTCTTATGTACATATTACTCGGTCTGTATCATAAATCTCATTTAAATCTGAAATTTTAAATAGTTGCTCTTTAAGAAGGCGAAATCGTATTTGCATATTTACTCTCAAAACAGGTTGAATTGTATTTGCTTTCATAGTATTAGTGACCTGTTACATAGCTGCTCCCTAGGTAGGCATGATTCCATTCGCCTGATGCTAGCTTGAGTAGCTGTGATATCATTTACACAGTTGTCATTAATGTAGGCGGAATCTTCTTTACACAGCTGCTAAACTCGTAACGTGGATCTCATTTACATATTTGCTCTCTTAGAAACAGGGATGAGATTTATGGAGAAATATTATATTGACATGTGTTAACGCAGTTTCAAATCCCATTTTCCCGGTCGCATATCAGCCGACAAGAATAATGGAAAAGAAATATGCCACAACTTTGTCCTAACATGTATGGGATCTGAACGAAAGTTTTGAATATATTTTCAAAAAATTGTTAATATAAAAGGCAGAATACATTATCGTTTTCGTAAAGCTTTCAAAATTGGGATAGGGAAACCGAATACCTGGCACAAATTTTTGCAAAAGAATTGATATCGCTAAAGTCACCCAATGACCAGTTTATGCTATAAATCTAGGTGACACTAAATTCACCACCCAAAAGCAGGTACAACCCATTGAGTATACGTACGTTTGAATCTCTCCTTTGCTTTCTTTCTTTCTTTCTATAACGTAACAATGTATATTTGTGTGTATTATAAATGTATATATATATATATATATATATATATATATATATATATATATATATGTGTACATATTTTAATATTTTTACATGAAGGTTTCGCTATGCCATATTCTCGTCATCAGTCGTCGACTGGAGACCACAACGATTTTGACACCTTCCGACAGTTCCGAATTCTGTAGGGGTTTCGAGTAGCAGTGAATGTCCGTTTCATTTTTATCTTACATAGCATGAATCACGCCCCCTACCGTTTTCCCTGCATCAATCACGTCAAACAGGATAAAACTGCAACCACTCCACCTATACAGTAACTATTTTAGTATAATACTTGCCGGAGGAGGGTTGTACTTTGCTTTTAATATGGTGATCTTACTCGTATATTTCTCTACTATACTCAGGCTACATCTTCTATTTCCGCTCACAAGTTCGTGGGTCACTGTTTTACTATGGGATGCATTTATGACTACTCCTGGTCTCCTAGCTACGAATTCACATCGTCCCTCCTCTTTTGGAAGTACTACATATTATCATTCTTGCATCACCAAGTCTTTTGTGTTTAGCCCTTAGAAACTCTCTTTCATGTGCCCACACAGTATTGTCGAGTTCTACTTAAATATATCGAATAATCTAACAATTAACGTTTTCCTTGTTTATATATGTAATTACATATAAAAATCAAACATTAATAGATGTGGGTGGATATATGCGCAAAGTTGTGCATGTGCATATATACAAGTGTGTGTATGTGTGTGCGTGCGCTTGTATGATGCGTGCATATATATGTATGTTTGTATATGCCTATACATATATGAATGTATGCATGTATATATATATAACTTTATATCTATATCATATCTATGCCTATGTATGTGTGCATATATATAAATATATATATATGTGTGTGTGTGTAAATATCTACGTATATGTATACATATATATATATATATATATATATATATATATATATATATATATA
>NC_068994.1:54678930-54680229 GCF_001194135.2 Octopus bimaculoides | reverse complement strand
TATATATATCAAGATGATGTACATGCATATGTACGCACATATTTGCCCACGCACCCACTCACACACCCACGCACATTTCACAGACACATGTCTAAATGTATCAATGCATCATCAACTTGCTTCTCTCACCAATTCCAACAGCCCTGCCATCATCGATATCGCCAGCATCTTTTCCACTGCTCGAGTCTCTCTCCCACCTCCCACTTCCACCCACCACTCTTCACTCTTTCAGTCTCTACTTTTCTGAAAGAAGGTTAAGCAAGGTTTCGAGGCACTTCACTTAACACGAAGTTTATACATGCTAGCAGTGCGTGATCCACATTTCCCCCATGCACTCTCCATTTTCACGATCAACTTCCTCCTCCTCCTCCTCCTCCCCGTCATCGTCATCATCATCATCATCATCATCATCATCATCATCATGATTATCATCATGAACTTCTTCTTCTTCGTGTTGTGTTGTTGTTATTGCTCTTCTTCTTCTACTACTACTACTACTACTACTTACAAAGCCGGTGAGCTGACAGAATCGTTAACGTGGCGGAAAAAATGCTTAGCGGTATTTCGTCCGTCTTAACATTCTGAGTTCAAATGCCGCCGGGTCCACTTTGCCTTTCATTCTTTCGGGGTTGATGAAATAAATACCAGTCGAGAACTGGCGTCAATGTAATCGACTCAACCCCTTCCTACAATATAGCCTTGTGGCTATACTAAAAACATATTTATCATTGTTATCGATTGTAAGAGCAGCGCATGCCATCGAAGTGACTCCGAGGCACAGATATACGAAGCCAAATATACTCATCATGACTACCCGTCTGATAAAGGTACACCAGTGCATAACCTTGCAGGTGGAGCCGAATTAGAATTTTCTTCAGGTCGAGTAGCCCTTCCGCTCAACAGGTCCCTGAATAAGGTTTGTTTAAAGATGTTGAACAAAACACCCATGTTTCCAAAGGTGAATTACTCAACCCCCAAAGAATTCCTCTCAACATGGATTTGACGCTCCCCCACTACTTCTGCACGTGATCAGAGATGCACATATCGTCAGCCACTAAGGGACATGCTCAACTGGTTAAGGTCAAACAACTGACATGCAAATCTGTGGTATTGAGCAGAATATTTGCTGTGGCCCATCTTTTATACCAAGATAAAACAATGTACATGATAACACTTCTAATTAGTTAAGATCAGAAGCCATGAGAACCACTGCCTGGTACTGCATCAGAGCATATATTATTATTATTTATTATTATTATTATTATTATTACCTCCGGCTTAGCGAAGGCGGAGGTATTG
>NC_068994.1:54674124-54678141 GCF_001194135.2 Octopus bimaculoides | reverse complement strand
TATATATATATATATATATATATATGTATATATATGTATGTATGTATGTATGTATATATTGTTGTGTCTGGGGAGAGAATATATATTCACGATACAGAATATGAAAATTGAAGCTCCCCAGAGATCAATCAGAAAAAAACACGAGATGACATGATAAGCCTTGACTATTGGGATCGACTCAAAAAGCTCAGGCTTTATTCCCCCCAGCGTCGCCATGAGCGCTATATCGTCTGTATGATGTGGAAAATATTCCATCAACATTGCATATATGATATAGGTATCATCTTTAAAATTCATCCGAGACTTGGCGCCCGTGCCGTCCGTCCACTACAGAAATTATATTCGTGTCGTATTACAACACTACGTCAGAGCGATTTCACCTCAACTGGCCCGGCTCTCTTCAACATCGTGTCAGCCCACATAAAGGAGGAAAGTCATTTCACGGCATTCAAACGGTCCATAGATGATTACCTCCAACAAATACCAGACAAACCACCCACATCCGGATATGTCTCTGAAAACAATAACTCTCTGCTCGAATGGGCCGTGGTGCGCAAGAGCTGACTGTGTATCTCTTCTAGGTAGTGCTATTAAATAACACATGGCCTGGGCCGCCATGGTTGGCCTCTAAATCCACAAGTTTTTAAAATTTATTCTCTCTCTGTTTATTTCCTCGTGAACCTTTCTGTTGAAGAGCGTAGGCTCGAAACATAAAAGACTTTTTCACCTTCCCGATCGTCAAACTAATACACCTGCTTGTTGTTTATACACCTGTCTTCGTCTTTTGTTTTTCTGTAAATTTCTACTATATATGTATGTATGTATGTATGTTTAGCTTAATGGTTTAGTGCACCGCGACGCGTAATCACGGAGGTGTGAGTTCGAGTCTCATAGCCGGCCGCCAACACTTTTTTCTGCAAAATAGGGGTAGCTTATCCTGTTCAGGCTATGTTATTAGCAAAATCCTGCGTTTGAGAATTTAAAATCACTTCTTTAACTTTCTAAGTATAGGATGTGTGTATGTGTGTGTGTGTGTGTGTGTGCGTGTGTGTGTGTGTGTCTGTGTCTGTGTGTAAATAATATATATGTATATAGATATATAGATTGATAAATAGCTATACATACATAACTGTACATACACACACACACACACACACACACACACACACATATATATATATATATACATACATATATACATATATATATATATATATATATATATACATATATACATATATATATGCTCATGTTTGTGTGTGTGTATGTGTGTGTGTGTGTGTGCGTTGCATGTGCGTGCTTTTGCTCGCGTGACTATGTGTATTTTGGCTGCGAAACCGTGTTTTGCGCGCGCACGTACGTGCGTGTGTGTCTGTGTAAACGTGTGAACATTTGTCCGTGTGTCTGTATAGCACTGTTATGTGCGGAAGTATGCGCCACTGAGCGTGATAATGCGTGTTTACGTAAGCACGAGCGTGTGTTTGTATGTGTCCATATGCATGCGCAATTGAGTGTAACCGTATGTGTTTGCTTGCGTGCACGCTCTCACGCATATGTGATTTGTCTGGCATCGAAATACAAGAAAAAATAAACCAAAAAAAAAAACTCTAAGAATCGTTTCTCGTGTTATGGCATTAACATGATATTCTCAAGACACGAAGTTGTCAATTCCATTTCTTGATTTCTTTCAATCTTAAGCGCTGTCTTCTTCGACGGCTTCATAAAATCAATTTATGCGTACACACAAACTCACGCACGCACGCACGCACACATGCACACGCAGATATGCACGTACAGTCACTCATCCCCCACATCTACACACAAAATCACTCACATAAATATACATATAGATGCATATATATATGTGTGTGTGTGTGTGTGTGTGTTTATTCTCACTCTCTGTCTATATATAAATATATATATATATATATAAACATATATAGCTCAGTATACTGGATAGATACTATCCCTTAGTGGGTTGAACCCTCAACCCCTAACTCTCTCACGTTATATACATATATATATACTTATATATATATATGTATATATGTGTGTGTGTGTGTGTGTGTATGTGTTAAATAAAATGAGATAACAAAGCCGAGGCTATGTAGAAATTTACAGGACATTTATAAAGAGAAAGGTAGTCTTACAACTGTTTCTGGGATATTAGAGATATCCCTTCATCAGAGACAATATGAGAGAGCTAAGTAGAGGGAAATAGTATATTATATATATATATATATATATATATATATATCGCTAAGTACAATCCAAGGATCTAAATGTAGGAAGTTAGTAAGCATCGACAATTTTTGCGGCTCGTATAGATGACAAAAGGTGAACCGTATGCGATACAACAAGTTTATTAACTGAAGTCACACACTTCGTTCCATAGTGAAACTAAAAGGAATTTCAATAAGCTAACAGTCATCATTACAACTGAAAGATTAAGCGAGTAAAGTTACCAAAAATGAGAATAAAAATCCAAAATGCAAAGAATGGAACCGATAAAAGACGGTCTACGAACGTTTCATAGGAAACTGATACTTGTTACATAAGTTGTAAGGTGCTCAAAACAAGATTAGCTAATCGTCAGATCGTATAACTTCTGCATTATTTTATCGCGCGGAGATGAACAATATACTCAGTGTATATATTGTTAGAATAATCGTAATGATGCCGATGCTTATGGAGGCAGAAACACGCGTAACGACAGCCCTCTTATCTCCTTAATGTGATGTCAACTTTGGAGAAATTCTTGGTCTGTGAGACTATCACCCTTTCTCGATTGGTGTTGATATATAAGAATCGTGATTCACACTAGAGATAATTCTTTTACTCTTTTACAGGTTTCAGTCAGTTGACTGAGGCCAAACTGGAGCACCGCCTTGAGGGGTTTTAGTCGAACAAATCGACCCCAGCACTTATTTTTTTAAAGCTCAGTATTTTATCGCTCGCTTTGCCGAACCGCTATATTAAAGGGACGTAAACACAACACCGGTTGTTAAGCGGCGATAGGGCAAAAATAGAGACACAAAGGCGCGCGCGCACACACACACACATACACACACACCACACACATACACACACACACACGTTCCGATGGATTTCATTATAAAGTGTCCTAGCTACAGCATCATGTCTCATCGGTAGATACGTATACCGTGATGATATTTTCTGACAACTGCTTATGATGTGGGTGATATCTTATATATATATATATATATATATATATATATATATATATATATATATATATACACACACACATGTGTGTGTGTGTGTCTGTGTGTGTCGGTGCCTCTGTGTGTCTGTGTTTGTGTATACACATATATGTTTGTGTTTGTGTGTGGTTAAACATCTTGTTACTGTATTAAACAATTTAATGTTTAGCTGTTTGTATCTTCGAAGTGTGTGCTTCATTATTAGAGTAAGGAATAATGAAACACAATTATTTCCCTATATTTTACTAAGAGACATAAATCTCTATAGTTGTGGTTATTGTTGTTGTCACTGTTGTTGATAACTGGGTAGCTGTTAGTGTTGCCGTCTTAGCTAAAATCGAACACGTCCTAGTCACGAACGACATCGTCAGAACAAATAAATAACGACACAGATATATAAATAATAAAAAAATAGAAGCGAAAAGTAAATAAAAAAAAGGCGACTATACTTATTACGCAAACGATAAATATGTGACGGAACGACAAACGCATGCATGCGCATACACACATTTAGACACGTAAATATATACCCATGCCAAACGAAGTTTAATGGGTCAGTAAAGAATACCTGTGTATGTTGTAAGGCAAGCTTGTTTGTTACCTTAGAATCAACAAAAGTAGTAGCGCCCCTATCTATCTAAAAGTCTGTCTGTCTGCCTCTCTCTCTCTCTCTTTCTCTTTCTCTCTACGCACACACATACATAGACACACATATATCGACAAACGAGAACGTGAAACACTGAGTAATAGCCTTGTGATAATATAGTATATATATATATATATATATATATAT
>NC_068994.1:54669914-54673701 GCF_001194135.2 Octopus bimaculoides | reverse complement strand
AAATTGCAAAGATAATCTGGAACTCGACTGAGGAAAGAAAACTCCGAATGACCCGTCCTTGTTTTCTTTCTATCGTCTGTCTGGATGTTTTGTTGTCCCTTTTTTGTATCACCTAACTGTCTGGATGTTTCGCGTTCTTGTCCCAATTTTTGTATTTTTTATATATAAAAATATAGCGGCGTACGTACACTTTGGTCTCTTATATGTAAGTATATATATATATATATGTTTGATGTAGGTTGATATGCATACATGCATACGTACATACAGACATATACACGTTTATATGAATACGTGTGTGTGTGTGTGTGCATGTGTGAGTGTGCATATGTCGGTACATACGTACACATGCATGTATGTTTATATCTTTGCATACTCAATGGTTGCAAAGCGAAACTTTTTTAACTACACCCATTTTGCGCTAATTTTCACGAAAAGGTCAATGGCCCCTAATTACACCCTAGTTCTTTATTGTCAAATCTAGTGCGTATCTTGATACATTGCCTTTTTTCCACACAACGCATAATTATTTCTAATTAGCTTCTTTATGCTCGCTGCCTAATGTTGTACTACTTTGACTATTTTGTTTTTATGCAGATGATGTCTCTGAGTAATTTCTGATTGTAAGTTATTTTCTGAAACTTCTTCGCTAGCCAATATACATATTATATATTTACTTTGCTTTATCATTACGATTTCGTAAGTACTGTGCAGTCTATGCTTTGCTGAGAAGCTCTATAATGATGAAACTTAATTGCTGATACAACTGAAATAAATATTTAACTGCAATGATTAAAACCTAAAGTAATTAAAGATCTAATGGTCACTGCATTCAGTATATTAATACTAATTTGACTTCTAGAAAATATTGGTTTCAAATTTTGACACAATGCCAGCAATTTTAAGGATGGGAGTAAGTCGATTGCATCGACCCCCAATTCTCAACTGGTACTCATCTTACCAACACCGAGATGAAAGGCAAAGTCGACTTCGGCGAAATATGAACTTAGAAAGTAAAGACGGACGAGATGCCGAGAGCTAGAAATCACAGTTAAATCTTGCTCGAAATTACATCCTTACAGTCTTAAAAATGGAAGAACACAATGAATAATGTGGAGACAGTGTACCTGAGTAAAAGAGGTGGCATGGTCACGATTGGAGTGTCATTGATGTTGATGTTGTTCGATAGGAATTTTAACGACATCAAATAAAAGTTGTAATTAATAAGAAATTAAAATTTTAAGAAACTACAGAAATAAATGAAGTAATTAAATAATTATTTACTTAATTAGCACAGATAAGACACTTGCAATATTGAATAAATGCATTTAGAGAGTCTTGTAGAAACATTTTTAATAAATGAAGAGAAAATTTAATTTCAACGAACTATGGAAAGAATCATTAACGAACAACAGGAAAAAATGCAGAATCATTAAAAAAAAAGACATATATGTAAAAATTCGCGTATAGCTCCATTAATTGTAACATAACAACAGTTACTATAGAGCAACAATCCTACTTCAATTGCTGACCTATCACGGATAAGCTTACTCTGAGCAATCAATCAACCAGAGTTCAATAATATTCCGCGTATGAAAACGTGCCACTTGTAGACACCCTTCCAATTAATATCTTTGTCTATCTATCTATCTATCTATCTATCTATCTATCTACACACACATACACACACACACATATATATAATATAAATTGAACATGGGCGACCGTTGTATTCATGTCTCGAGTTTCACGGCCAAACGGCTGGGTAGATTCGCGTGAAAAATGGCAGGAGGAGGAATTACTTCCTGGAAAGTTCGAAGGAAGGGGAGGAGGGGAAGAATTACTTCCCGGAAATTTCCGAGGAGGGGAGTAATTCCTTCCTGGACATTTCCGAGGGGAATTACTTCCTGGAAAGTTCCGAGGAGGGGCGAATTACTTCCTGGAAAGGGAGGAGGGGAAGAATTACTTCCTGGAATGTTCCGAGCAGGGGAAGGAATTATTTCCTGGAAAGTTCCAAGGAAAATGGATTGGGAGGAATTCCTTTCTTGAAAGTTCCAAGGAAGGGGAGGAGGGGAGGAATTACTTCCTGGAATGTTCCGAGGAGGGGGAAGATTTACTTCCTGGAAAGTTCCAAGGAAGGGGAGGGATGGGACGAATTACTACCTGGAAAGTTCCGAGGAAGGGGAGGAAGTGGAAGAATTACTTCCTGGAAAGTTCCGAGGAGGGGGGCTGGATAGACCCTGGATAGAATCAATAAACCATCCTGAAGATTGTTGCTTGAGTATGTTTGATATTTCTGGACATAGCTCCAAGCCTAACTCATAAGACAGATAACCATCGGTCATATGACATCACTGTTCTGAAGTGTCGTCGATAAACACGATTGCTGCATATCAAGAGCGGAGTATGGGGGTTAAAACGCAACCTTCTAAATACATAAACACCAATATCCTTAAACCGTTCTGAATTAAATGACTGAGTGTGCATTTTTGATCTTCCAAAGATACCAGACGAATTATAGAGACTCATGCTTCGGAAAAAATTCATTTTCATCGACATAATGAAAAAGCTGTTACAGTCTGATGTTTACTGATTTGTTAAATGTAATGGGATGTCAATAAAAATTAGACGAACGATGAGTTTTCATTAACAACTCAAATGTCAGTTCAATGTGTATTTTGTTGAATTATGGGATAGTGGCCACTCGGTACATTTTAAAGAAAGTTAAGAAACCGTGAAAGTGATATTGAAAAAAAAACCCCACTAAAATACTTCAAACAGAATTAGATTTGTAGAGATTTGAAAGTGATTTGTATGCCGCTTGTCCAACAAAGCGGCTACATTAACTTTCATTGTTATCTGTGTTTATGGAACAATTAAGCTGGAAAAAAAATTCTTCCCCCCTCACTGAGAAATAAATCACGTGAAAGAAAATATTTTTATGTCGGAAAGCATAGAACATTGGCTCAGTAAAAACCAGGAACATCTCCCCACTTAAACAAAAAATATTTTGCACCCAGAACTTTATGTCAATCTCGCTTTGAGGTAACAGTTTGTTTAAGTTTTAGATAAGATAGCTAACTCTTTTAAATATGATTGTAGAAATTGTTTTACTCTAAAACAAGAGAAATGCAAGGCATGTATGTTAAATGGTGCTCAGATAAGAACATTAATGAGAGATAAGATATTTATGAGTTTATTTAAACTGTTAAGAAAAATGCTTGGATAGCATTCAATGTGAAAAAAGTTTTGGATAACAAATTTGAAGATGAAAATTATGTATGAAGATCTATTTATTAAATCATTTATTTCCTCCCATACACTAAGATGTGATATGAATATAAAAATACGTTTTCTCCCCACCACCATTTAGGCAATTTAGTGCCAAATAAAGGGCTGTTAGGGAAGATCAAAGTAAAACGTTACCATCATACATACATACATACACACACACATACATACATACATTTATACATACATACACACACACACATACATACATACATATATACATGCATACATGCATGCATGCACACATACATACATACATTTATATGTAATATGCACAACGTACATATGTGTGTATATATATATATATATATATATATATATAATCTATATACATACATATATATATGCATGTGTGTACATCTATCTATTTATCTATCTATCAATATATGTATATATACATATATATAAATATATCTATCTAAGTATATATATATATGTATGTATGTATATATATATATATATATATATATATATATATATATATATATATATATAT
>NC_068994.1:54667005-54669462 GCF_001194135.2 Octopus bimaculoides | reverse complement strand
TATATATATATATATATATATATATATATATATATATATAACAGCTGTGGTTTTTGTTCAGCATCCCAAGAATTGGAAGCAGCACCCTTTAACAGTTTACTTGAGAACCAACTTCGTTTATATGGTTATTTTACACCTTCAGACGTCAGATTATCATGAGACAGCTGGAACTTATTGGCAGAGCGATATAGTTTCCCCCTAAAATATCGTATTGTTTACCATTACGAACGCCATAACGCCATTTTTGTGATATTTGACGCATTTTATTATTCCCTTCTCATGGCTGAGTAATGCAGGAATGACTACGTATATGTAATAAAATATACCATATTTTCCAGGTAAGCGTTTTAAAAATACATGTAATTTTCATAAAATTTGGACCCAAAATGTAGGTGAAAAGGGCTAGATATTTCAATAAAACATCTAAAATGGCAATACACGATATTATATCTCGCATGTTTAAATTTTGTTTTACTGAAGTGAGAATGTTCTATGAACCTAAAATTTGAAAATGCGTTTCTGAAAAACTTGATGTTACATGTAAATTCTAAGAAATGATATGAAATCGGCGCCATTAAATTAGATAGAATGAATACCTTTCGTTAAAAAGTATGGTTCTGAAAATATAGCCCCGAGTAATCAGCCATTTCCCGACAAATTCATTCACATAACAATGTTCAAATACAACAAATTATTATTCATTCAATATTTCTTTCACACATTCTCACGTTTAAGTACGTTTATTAAGATACATAGGCTCACCCACTGTCTATCTGTTTTCCTGTTTGTCTATCTCTGTCTGTCTGTCTCTCTCTCTCACACTCGCACACATACACACACACGCACAGATATCCACAACCTCGTATCCACATTCATAGACTCAGGTACAGTGTAAACAACCAACTCCTCGTGCCATTCATACTCGCTCCTTCACTCACACTCGTCAACAGTGAACACTCTCTCAAACGTCATACTTCAAGCGAAGCCTTGCAATGGTATCTTTTTTTTAATGAATACTGCTTATAGCGACCTCTACCAAATGAAAAAGAAACCTTATTTATACTACATTTCTATCTCTTTCTCCACACTCTTCTTTCATAATCTATCTATCTATCTATCTATCTATCTGTCTGTCTTTTTTTCTTTCTTTTTTTACATCCTCTCCCCTCCTACTTTATCTCTTTAAACCTCTACCTTATCCCTTCACCCTCAAGTTTCCTTACCCTTCTTCTTGTTTGTTTCTTTGCATCACCCCACTCCCGTTCTCTTCAGAATATTTCACCCATTCTTTTACCTTCTCTTTCTCTTTCTTTCCTTTTTCTTTTCTTCACTGTATTTTCAATTTTTTTCTTTTTTTCTTTTTCCATTTTAATTTTATTATTTTTTGTGATTTTATTCGCTTCTGCTGTGCCACTTCAAATTGATTACAACAAAAATAATTTTGTGAGAGAAATTTCCCTAAGCAGACGACGCTCTTCAACAAATCCTCCCGCCTTTCACTGAGGCAGACGACGCTTTCAGACGCACATTTCTGCCTCACAAAAATGACTTGAATCTGTCGTGTGACGTTTGATTGAAGTGGTTTTCGCAGTATCAATAAAATTAACAAGAAATGTGTTAAAATTCTATTGTTGCACTATTTGGTCAGAGAAAAAAAAAATGCTCCGAAAGGGAATTATTTAAATTGATAAAGAGTTACTTATCGCATCGCCATGTTGACGAGTGATACAATAGAAAGAGTAAGAGAAGAAATACTGGGAGAGAGAGAGAGAGAGAGAGAGAGAGAGAGAGAGAGAGAGAGAGCGGGAAGAAAGATAGAGAAGGGAAGGGAGAGAGAATAGAATAAAAGGGAGAAAAAAGGGAAGATAGGAAAAAGGAGGGGAAAACAGAGTAAAAAGAAATCGAGAATGAGTCGAAGATAAGAAAAAGAAGTATCGAGTGAAAAGTAGAATAACTTGGAGTGAGAAAGAGCGAGAGAGAAAGAGAGAGAGAAAGAGAGAGAGAGAGGGAGAGTGAGAGAGAGATTAATAGATAGATAGATACAGAGAGAGAGAGAGAGAGAGAGAGAGGGAGGGAGAAGAGGTGGTAAAGGAAAGTGATGTTGCAAAAGAACTACAATGAAAGGAAATAAGAGTGAAAAGCGCATTATCTATATCTGTCCGTCTGACTGTCAATCTATCTACATATGTATATATATGTATATATATATACATACATACATACGCATACATATATACATATATACAATATATATATATACATATATACAGAATGAGACCGATAGAATAAGTACTAGGCTTACAAAGAATAAGTCCTGGAGTCTATTTTCTCAAGTAAAGGCGGTGCTCCAGCATGGCGGCAGTCAAATGACTGAAACAAGTAAAAGAGTAAAAGAGAGGGAGAACGAGAGAGAGAGAGAGAGAGAGTATGCATGTCATGTATGTATGTTAGCATGTG
>NC_068994.1:54664386-54666905 GCF_001194135.2 Octopus bimaculoides | reverse complement strand
TATATATATATATATGCATGCATATATGTATACGTGTGTATATTTTCTTTGAAACTGATTTATGCTCTTCTTAATGGAGTTCAAGCCGGTCACTAACAAAGCGACAAAACTTTTTGAGTGAAGACAGTTACCGAGTTTTGTAAATATGTGGTCGAAATAGTGTGTGCATATATATGCAGTTTTATGTACCTGCATTTATGTTCTGTGTGAACATATCTCTTTAGTGTTTCGGTTTTGTGCGTGTCAGTCTTTAAGTTTGTGTATATTTGTGTCTGTGTGTGTGTGTGAGAGTGTTTGCAATGACTTAATAGTCACACAGAAGCAAGTGTGTGCATATATTCAATAAAAACCTAACAAATTTTTATTTTGCCGCTAATAGATTGCATTTGGAAGATGTGCGTCCGTTTCCTGTGCCCTGTGTTAGAAAATCATAGCAGTTCTAGGTTTTGTTTTTTGTTCAAACCGATTGTTACATAGCCTAATGTACTTATGATCATAAGTACTAATGAAAATGGAGAGCCAGCGTGCAAGGGCTTTTAGTGTCACGTTAGGTCGCCATAAATGCTCTCTTTTTCCCGAACAGTTGACGATTTGTTCACATCTCCTGGGCAGTTGACTTCTACAATGATGCATGATTTTGTCCCCTGTCAGGTTTGTTGTATCTACACCGGACCGCTGTTTTTTCTTCCTTTTTTCTTTTTTGGAATATTTCATCAGATGTACCTGTGCAACATCTTTTTAGCTATAAACAAGTTGTTTTTTTCCCTCTCACATCTTTATTTATCTTTTACGATATAATTTTGGTTAAGGACTTTTTACTTGTAGGAAGGCAAGTTGTTAGTCTGTTGTTGTTAAGGTTTACCTTTTCCTAGTTTTAGTGATTAACATGGTATTCCTCTTAGCAGGGGTCCTTTAATACGTTGTTCTTTCAATACCAATTAGCTAATGAAGTTAATGAAGTTAGACAGGTGATAATAGTGTCTTCACGGAGCTAATGTTTTACGGAATATTATTTTCAGTTACCGTACATTGTATGTTTTCGGTTCAGGCGTTTGCCAACCTGTAATATGTTGGAGATTTTCTTTTGGTTGGAACCTGTATCTTGTGAACCTGCATTTCATATACTTCTGTTAAACGTTTTTGAAGCAGAAGTATGAGGTCCTGGGTCCTTCAAGTGGGTTGTCTGTTTGTAACATCAGAGCCACTTCTCGTGTTGAGAAAGCTTCCCAAGATTGCTCGCTTGCTGTCTTTGATGTTGTGAACCACCTCTCCCACGGTGATGAGTCTTTAACTGTCCATTCCAAAAATTCTTCTACTTCTCATGCCATTGGCGCTAAATTGATTTCTATTTAATTTTAATCAAATTCTTGATAAAAACGTTTCGGGCTGGAGTCGAATTTTTTGTTTTCTTCAAAGAATCTTTGTCGCTTTTTATTGCGACATATTCTTTGCCATTTAGAAAGAACTTCTAGTTTTATGCATTCTTTGATTTTGGATACGTTTGTCTTTTTGTTGTTTCATTTCTTTAGTATTTGTCCCTGCTTCTTTCTTTGATTGAGAACGCTTCTTTATTGATTTCCATTCGATCCTTTCTTGTATCATCTGTTTCGAAGTCGTAGACTCACTTTTTTGTGAGAAGGTATAATCATTGTTAGAAGGTATGGTCATTGAGAATATACGATCATGCTAATCCTCAGATCCATGCACTGTAGCATCAGTTAATGTGCGAGCGTGTGGTACATCATCTCTACTCGTCATTTGATTTTCGAGCTTAAAGCCAAACACATGCTTTTCTATACCGTGCCTCGGTCCATGGAGCACACAGCCTGTAAAACATCGGGGAGGGCTTCTTCCAATTTCCTTTTTATCTATAGAGCCTGCTGCATACACTGTATCATTTAACCTCGTGACATTACTATCTATTTTAAGGTGGTGACCTGGCAGAAATGTTAGCACGCCGGGCAAAATGCTTAGTAGCATTTTGTCTAAAGTGATAGTATGTTGTCAACTTAATGTGACAGTCCCATAAAAGGGAAGAATGCTACTGTTATTTAGCCCCAGGAAACACCGTTTCCTGTTGGTCTTGACATATTTCCTGTTCACTTGAAATATGTATGCTTTCAAAGGCAGATAGGCATCGACAGCTAGCAAGCCATGCTACTCCAGACTGATGATGAGCAATGACTCTGAAACTAGTCTCTGGATACTGGTTTTGCTGAGTGGAGGTGCTTGTCTCCAGTTTGAAACATACGGACACAGGAAATGTGTCAAGTCCAACAGGAAACGGTGTTTCCTAGGGCTAAATAACAGTAGCATTCTTCCCTTTTATGGGACTTTCACATTAAGTTGACAACATGCTATCACTTTATCGTGCTGTTACTGTATAAATCTCTCCGAGAGATTTAGAAATATATTATTTCTAGCATTTTGTCTGTTTTTACATTTGAGTTCAAATTCCGCCGAAGTCGACTTTGCCTTTCACTCTTTCGAGGTCGATAAAATAAGTACCAGGTGAGCAC
>NC_068994.1:54661033-54664376 GCF_001194135.2 Octopus bimaculoides | reverse complement strand
GGGGGGTCAATGTAATCAACTTACTCATTCCCCTAAAATTACTGACCTTGTGGCATAATTTGAAACCGATATTACTGCCCATATCAGTTCCAATGAAATCCGTGACCGCTACATTGTATTGTTTATCGATGTTCTTATTTTGGCGCTGACATCTTTGAGCCGTTCTTATCGTTCGTTGATCGTCGACGCGAAAACCCTTTCTTTTATCCATTCTTTGATGGTTCCCACCCTTTGACTGTCATGCTCTTCATTGCCATATTTGGAATTCTCTTCTCTTTCAATTCTTCCTTTTCTTCTTCGCTTCTCTTTCTATTGTTGTTCCAGTTCTTTCTCCGTTGGTCCATATCCTGTACCTCTTTTAGCTTTCTTACTTACTTTCTTTCTTCTTCGTGCGACGCGTCTGACTTCAGTCAATTAAGATTCCAGCGATTTTTCATTTCTTGTTTTTTTTTTGTTTTTTTTTTCCCTTTTCTGGTCGTTATTTGTGGTTATGTGTTCTTTCTGTCTTTTAAGCGTCCTATTTTGATACCAGATCCTCGTCGTCTTCGATAATAATAATAATAATAATAATAATAACATCGAAAAATACCTTAGGAATGAGAACCCAGATTCGAAATTTTCCCAAGACACCTGATGAAGGCTGGAGGGTATATCAGCCGAAACGTTGTGTTAACAACAAACAAGATGAGGACAAATATCCGTCAAATGTAAATAATGCACATAATGTAAATAATGTAAATAATGTAAATAATGTACATGATTCCTCATTTCTTAAATATAGAACTATAAGTAACTCTCATTTCTAATTTAACTGGACTAATGACAGTGTTTCACCACTGGCTATTCAACTAGCGATGTTGACCCATGGGCACGTATCTTCTACTACAGTATCGGATTGATCAATGGAAACTGTGTAGAAGCCCATCGTATGTATGTATACAAGAATTTTTGAGTCATGACAATTCCTGATGTTTGTAAATATGTGATTGAGTTGGTATGTTGGTTGAACTGTCGATTCATACACCCAAGTGTGTACATCTATTCACCTAAACAATGTCAGATGGGGAATCTTTGGAATGTCTTACGAATCTACATTGTGCCTCTAATAGATTGGATATGTAAAATACGCATCTTTTTCATTCGTTCTTTCTTCAAAAAATCTTGTTTTTCTTTTTTTTTTGTAAATTTGTATGTATGTATGTATGTATGTATGTATGTATGTATGTATGTATGTGTGTATGTATGTGTGCTTGTCTTTCCGTTTGCCCCTCGTCAATGCACAACCGCGTTGGTTTGAAAATGAAAAGTATTGGGGTCGATTTACTTGAATAAATCCTTTAAGGCAGTGCTGCAGCCTGACCGCAGCCCAGAAAGCACTCACTGATAGAACAAGAAATGAAAATAAGAATATCGATAACAAAATCTCCAGAACACCCAACCGCCATTACCACCACACTCCGCCCCGTTTTTTTTTCTCCTTCCCCTCCAAAAAATACAAGGAATTACTTAGCTAAATCCGTATATAAATCGCAGAAAGAAAAAGTTAGAATAATGCGTAAACAACCACAAAAATAGGGAGAAAATTAGATGATGAGTGGATTAGTAAACTGATGCAAACCATAAAAATATAGAAACGGATTAACAAAAAAGAAGAAAAAAAGATAAGGAAAATACAAGAAGCAAAAAGAAAAAAAATGAACAGGATGGATTTTATCAATATCAGAATATATGGAAAAAAAATCAAAAGAACCAAATACACAAGAAATGAATGAACAGGATTTGTAAGGAATATTAATTGAGAGAAAAAATAATAATAGCAGAATATGTAAGAGGAACCCTCGAGAAATTTGGAAGCAATTATATAACAGGTAATTGCCGTAAAAATTTATTGCGTCAGAGGAATGGAAACGAAATATAGACCATTTATGTGGAATAAAGAACTCAGGAATATATATATATAGAATCACTCTGTCTGTCTCTCTCTCCTTCTCTCTCTCTCTTTAGACACATTGCAACATATGTGAATATGCATATATATATATATATATATATATATATATATATATATATACATACACACACACACGTATCTCGTATATATATGTATCTATTTATCTATTTATAAATATATGTATATATTATGTATGTCTATACATTATATATATATATATATATAATGTCTATATATATATATATATATAGCTATAAAGACATTGAATGTATATATTTGGTGGAAAATAAGGATAAAAATGAAGTGGATGGACTAAGTGGCACTAAGATTCGGCAGTTTCTTCTTCGGTCGTACAATCCTGTGGACGAAAGCGGCTCAATATAGCGCCAGATGATAAAAGAATACCCCCAGTTTAACTCGGAGGTTAAAGATGCCATCCGAGCAAAGAAGGAGACTCGCAAATCTTGGCTTGGAAACAGATGTCCCTTTTGCATATGCGGTGCACTGAAGCAGAAAAAGTTGTTGCAGAGACAGTAAAAGCGCCCAAAGCTGAGTCGTGGGAGGACTGTGGGGTTAAGCTGGACTCTTTCTTTAGTTTGACCAATAAAGTATTCTAATAGGTCATCCATAGACTTCGTGACAAGAAACCCTTCCACGCCTGCCATTAAGAAGACTTGGAATTTCAGAAGGGTCTGCACATAACCGTCTTTCATTTCTTCTGTTAACTTTCTGATCTTGGTCGAAGTTTTTCTCGTTTGAGAAAAACCAAATCAAATCTTCTTCTGCTGGATTTTTCAGTTTGTTTAAGAACCTTTTAGTTCTGATGTAGTGATTTTCTTTTTGCTTTTGCAGACAAATTGATCTTTCTTCATCATATAAGACTTATATCTGATGTCTTCGTAGACAACATTTCTGATTGTTCCTTCTGACACATGGAGATCTTTTGCAATTGGCCTCATGGTCATTCTGGGATTGTAATCAATGGTCTGTTGAACTTGCTGGATAAATTCAGGTGTTCTGATGATTTCAGAGCATTTAGAATGGTTTTTATTCTTCGATACTGGTAATACGTTTCCATCTTCAGTCTGTAGCTCCTTACAAAGTTTGTATTTGAAAGATCTGGCAACTTTTAATAATCGAGATATTTCTAAATCACTATGCTCAGCCTTTGTAACTACAACAACAGCATGCCTCTTCATTTCTTGAGTAAGCTGAGGGTCTGCCATTATTATTTTCTGAAACAAAGATACGGAGTTAGCAAAAAATGCAGCAATGATTCAAAAAAGGTATGTCCTCAAATATCTTACGGACCTTGTATATATATATATATATATATATAATGTGTGTACATATATATATATATATATATATATATATATATATATATATATA
>NC_068994.1:54655592-54659634 GCF_001194135.2 Octopus bimaculoides | reverse complement strand
CATATTGCGCGCACGCTTGCTCACACACATACACGAGCACACGTGCGTGCGCACGCACGCACGCACACACACACACACACATATGTATCCGCTGTTATTGCTTGCGACACTTTTTTTTCTTTTTTTGTCAATGGAACACGTAAGCAAGCAAAGCAACAGCGACACACTTCAGGTAATGTAACTTTCGTGTGTCGCACTGATGACGTCAGCACATCACCCTTGGTGAAGAGGGAAACGAAGAAAGAAAAAAAGAAGAAAGGAAGAGGAGAAAAACGTAGAAAGAGGAGCAGGAGGAGGTGGAGGAGGTGGAGGAGAAAGAAAAAGAAACAGAAGAGACAATCTATTGGACTTTTGACGTCAATGGAGGAAGTAATGACATCACTAGAAGATAGCTGTTCAAGTTGAAGGTCTGGAAATATCAGCGGCATGATGATGGCGGTGGCAGTGGTGCCGGGTGGTGAAGGTGGTCGACGGGTTGGCGGCTGGCTTGATTGGGGATTGAATTAGCTCAGGTGATGCTGGTAACGATGTTTGTGGCGGCGGCGGCGGCGGCGTCGCTGTTTGTTGCTAGTATTAAAGACATTGGATGATGGAGTCATGAATGAAATTTTTCCAGTTACACCAGTTACTTTTTTCTTTCTTTCTTTCTTTTTTTTATGTTCTTGCCTGACTTTCTAATTGCAAGCCTTGCCTCTCCTGGCCTCTTCGATTGGTTAACCTTGCTGCTATCTTCATTCAGATATTCAAACCACATTTATTATTATTATTGTTTTTTATTTAAGCACTGTGCATGCATGTATGCATTCATGCATCCATGTATATGTGTATGTATGTGTGCATGCATGCATTAATGTATGTAAATATTTATGTGTATTTACCTATGCATATATGTGTGTGTGCGTGTGTGTATACACACACATATATATATAATATAAATACATACATTGTTATATATTATAGAGATAAATGGATAGACAGACATATATGCATGCATACATACATACAGACAGACAAATAGACAGATAGACAAATAGATAGATAGATAGATAGATAGATAGATAGATAGACAGATAAAGAGAGAGAGATAAAGAGAGAGAGTGATCCCAACATAATCCTGTGATGAATCTGGACACACCAGTGACGCTTCCTGGAGTCAATGGATGTTTCAGGTCTTTCACAATCAGACACCCTGACCCTGGTGACCCATCCGGAGTTGATCAAGCCCTTGCTTGTGCCCCGCTTCTCTCTCCATACATGTATGAATATATATATCAAATTCGTTGTATGTATATAGGTTTTTTTATATTAAGTTTTCCATACCTTTTTAATCTATATGGTTGTATATTGGTATTAGAGAATATTTTTAGTGGTTTTCATATTTTTTGTTTTATAATTTATTTATATTTTGTAGTTGTGTATTATTACTAGGTTAGAGAATATTATAAAGGTGAAAGGAGTTTGTCTATTTATTTATTTCGACTGTCCACCTGCGACGGTGATTAAATTGATTAGGAACACTGTACGCGATGAATATCCGATACCAAACAATCTTAATCTCCATATTTAAGCTGCATTAAACTTTGGCAAGCTTACCTTTACCTATTCTGAGTTACTTGAAAGGTGATGTTTCCTTCCCTCTCTTCTATTTGTTGATACCTTTGTTTACTTACCAAGACGTTGTTTCACATTAAGGATGCTTATTTACCCATCCATTATATTTCGAACGTGACATCTTTTTACTGCGAACTGCTCAAAATTCAAAGCAGTTTTCGTGAACTGAAGTCAAACTCTTCATGTCTTCATTTTTCGTTACCTGAAGAAAATTTCATAGTGGTCGTACACTGTAAGCACGTCGCAAATACATTCCTTTAACTCTACCTTTTCAAGTAGGTATTATATTGCCATAGTTGAACGTACCAATCATACTTCTCTCCACCAAAATTTGTGGGGATGTTTCAACGTCTTCCTTCAATTTCCTTACGCCATTTATGTGGCTGTTTCTGACAAGAAATTTCGCTTTCATATTAAACAACTATATTTTGTAGCCATTATCCGTAATCTACTCCCAAAACACTTCAGCAGCTCTACTTTGCATCGCTTGCAAACTTATATGTTCTATGATCATTAAAGTGCAACGACCTCCACAATAATCAGCCTTCAATTTGATTTTTCGTTCCTAGGTTAATTGGATACATAGATTGCCGTGCTACTCTTAAACCTTCTCGGTACTTCAATTATTTGGTGAAAAAAATATCACCAAAGGACCAAAGGTTCATATATTAATCCATTAGTAAATGCAGAGTTTATATAAAAATTTATAAAACAAGATGGAATGAACAGGTTTTAATTACAAATCACAACAATCATTTCTGTGCATTGATAACAGCTGTTATTTGCCGAGTTTTCCATATCATACTGTTACATAAAATATTATATAGACATGATCCGGTATCAGCTGTGTACCCGCATGTCATTTGGTCAGTTGCTTTGAGAGCAGTCTTCTAAAAGCCTCTTACTTCGTTTGTTATTTGTGATTAAAGTCGGTTCATACAAACTTCTTATTTTATAATACGCAAAGTAAAGTTCTTCAAATAGTGTATATATGTATATGAATGTAGGTGAATGTATGAAGTTATGTATGCATGTGTTTATGCGTGTATGTAGGCATGCGTGCGTTTATGTATATATATATAGGTACGGATGCAGGGAAGCACGTATGTTCGCATCTAAGTACGTATATTTTATGAATATTTGTAAATATGTATTAAGGTATGTATGTTTGTACCTTTTATCTTGTATATTTTGCTTGTTTCAGTCATTTGTCTATGGCCATGCTGGGGCACACCTTGAAGAATTTTAGTCGAAAAAATCAAATCCAAGACTTATTTACCAAAGCCTGGTACTTATTTTATCGGTAACTTTTGCCGAACCGCTACGTTTACGAACACGTAAACACATCAACACCGATTGTCATGCAGTGACGCGGGACAAACACAGAGACACATATATCAAAACCATTCACAAGGCTTTGGTCGGCCTGAGTCTACAGTAGAAGACACTCGTGCAAGGTGCCACGGAGTGGGACTGAACCCAGAACCATATGGTTGGGAAGCAAGCTTCTTATCACAGAGCCATACAAATAAATATATGAATGCATGTGTATATGAGTGTATGTAGGCATGTATGTATGCATGTATGTATGCATGCGGGCAAGCTTACATGAATATATGTATATGTGAATGTGTATATAGACGTCAGCGGTGTATAGCGTTGACAGATAAAACTAACGGCGTGGCAACTAACAAATCAGTTGTTTTCGAACGAAGCCATATGATATTTGTTCCGCCGAGTTGCATCAGCACTCCCTTGTCTCCCCCGATTCGCCAAAGCAGTGAAGCAGTCATTGAGACCCCATAACCAGTGACGTTATAGCTTAATAATTGCTACACAATACAATTAAATAAATAAAAATACAATTAGCCAGGCGCTGAGATATCAAAACCACTTCACACGTCATCGTTGCAGATGTAAAATAAAAATATTTCAGCCTCGCATGATCTGCGTCAACGTCACATAGAATACACACACCAGCCCCATGCTGTGTTCTTGTTCGTTTTCTTACTGCTTTCTCTCTATCATTCTCATCTCTTTCTACCTGCTTCTCACTCTCGTTCTCTGTTGCGTTCTCTCTCACAACTTCTCTGCCTTTTTCTTTCTATCTCTTTCACTCGCCTTCTTTAATGCTCACTCTCTCATTTTCGGTCCCCCCCTCTCTCTCTCTCCCTCTCTCTCAGAATCGAGCATCTTCACAGTCATCTATAAAAGTATACAGTCATACATTCATAGACGCAAACTTACCTACATGCATACATAGATGTATAAATACACACATGCATCCATGCATACATACATACATACACACGTGCATGTATGCATAGATACAAAAACACACATATACATAAATGCGTACATACTTACATATACATACATAATACATACATACTTACATATACATACATAATACATACATACATACATTATA
>NC_068994.1:54651742-54652872 GCF_001194135.2 Octopus bimaculoides | reverse complement strand
GTGTGTGTGTGTGTGTGTGTGCGATCATAAACAAACACAAGACGCGTACAACTTGATCTCTTTAACGACCTGCATACGTATTGCGGAAAATCAAAAACAGGTAATAAGAATTGCGTCATTGCTGCAGACTGGTCGGTCCAGTGTAAACGATCTATTGAATTGTTAGACTGGAAAATGCACGAGAATGATTAAAGAGACAAACAACATTAATAACAGACATTACATCGATAGATTTGATTTGGTATTCACGTCAGTCACTTTTACTCAGTCTTACTTCTGCCCAAAGATTGGTGGTGACAAGTTGTTTTTTAACCGACGTCGATTTAATATATCACTGCATGAATGAATGAATGAATGAATGAATGAATGAAGTGTGTGTGAGGGGGGGGGGGTATGTGCGTACATACGCGTGTGTGTATGTGTGTATGCGTATGCATGTGTATCTTAGTGTGTGTGTTGCGTGTATCTGAGCATGTGACTATATATACGATTGTATGTACGTTTGCGTTTATGTATGCTTGTATCTCATGTGTGTATGCATATGTATATGTATGTGTATGTCTCTATGTGTGTATGTTTATCTGCATGCATGTATGACGATCGTATATGCACGTATATATGAATGAATGTATGTATATGTATATTTGTATGTATGTACATGTATGTGTGCATGCGTGTACATATGTATGTGTGTGCTTACGTGTGTATTTATGTATGTATTTGTGCGCGCACGTATGCATAATTGGTAGTATGCATAGATGTATATAGCTAAGTACTATGTGCATCAATGTATGTGTGTATGTGTGCGCGCATGTACGTATATATGTCTACATGTGACAGTCTATCGGTATGTATGGATGTATGCGCCTATGTATGAATTTCTGTGTGGATATGAGTGTATGTTTGAATGTGTGTGTGTGTGTGTGTGTGTATGTGTTTGTGTGTATGTGTATGTACGTGTGTATGTTAGTATCTACGAATGTGTGAATGAGCTGTGCGCATGTATGTATATGTATACGTGTGGGTGTGTATATGGATGTGTGTGTTTATGCATGTGTTTGTATGTACAGATGATTGCGTCTGTATGAATGGATGCATGACTATGTGTTTATGTGTATTTATATGTATGT
>NC_068994.1:54644476-54649796 GCF_001194135.2 Octopus bimaculoides | reverse complement strand
GAGGGAGGGAGGGAGGGGAGAGCGACAGAAGAGTCACGTACATCACGTGTCTGTCTATGCGTTTGTCCGTATACACAGCAAGAGGCATGCCATGCATACCTGTTGAAAGGATAACATTCTCGTTGGAAAGGGCTCAATCCCAGCGATGGTGTTTTGCCTCACACTCATAGCCATAAACAAAAGCCAGAAAATTATTCTCATTCGCACTCGATAGCAGTAACCAGCAGTGACCTTCGATAGCAGTGACCAGCAGTGACCATCTTGTTCTCTGCTCCCGAATGATCGATGATTTATCGGGGGAACTTCCATAAAACTTTTCTTTCGTCTGATGTTGTCCCCATGATTTACTGAGAATAGCGCACAACATACGTGTCTAGGTCCCACAAGCTTGCTTTCAATCTTCCTTTTTCTATCATTCATTAGTTTTTTCCTTAGAATTGATGCTGATGAACCGTAAAGAAGAACTGATTCTAATATGGCTCTGAAGAAATCCCCGTTCAACCGACCATACAGTTAGATTTCTAAATTATTCTTAATCTGCTTTTGCTATGCGGATCGCTATATATTTCTCGGTGGATGAGATATCACTTCTGAGGTTAGCGAAACGTTCGACTTTCACCAGAGTTGATTTAGCGGTTCTGGTCGAAGCACATGTATTCAGTCTTCGCAGTAATCACATAAAGCCTGATCCCGGAAGCTACCGTTTCTAATGCATGCTTAAAGTTTTCAAGCTCTGTTACCTTGTCAAGGTAGTCCTCATAATCAGCATCTTCCTGGTTGGATATCTCCTGCTCCTAGCTTTCTATAGAGTAAAACCAATATTACTGTGAAGATCAATAGACATATGCGAAACGTAGTAGTGTAATGATGAACAAGAAGGGTGCTAGTGTATCGCTCTGTACTACAGAATTATAAGAACGTCAGAATAAGTTCTTGGCGGTGTTTCAGCACCTTCCTTCTGTGCTCAAATCTCAACGAGCTCTGCTTTGTCTTTTATCTTTTCCAGGGGTCGAGAAAATAAAATACAAATTAAATGATATGGCTCTCTGTCCGTTTCGATGATGAATGTTCACATGATGAACTACCTATACGGTGAATTAACGTGCAAGTGGCTGAGTATTCTGCGTGAGGCGATGTATGACGAGGCTGAAACTTTGAATTACGGGTTCAATCCATCCATCCGATTGACTTCCACACAATTTCCATCTATCCAATTCCATTTACATTTATGGGGAAATCTCAGATGACGGCAAAAGTCACTTGTCCGAAGCGCCAAGCAGTGGAATCGAACTTCTTATCCGTTGCGTCATGTACTGGACGTAATATAATATAATCGACTGTTCTTCCATCCTACACACGCCCCAGAAAAAAAAATTACTGGTGCTGTGCCTACGCAAAATGGAAACAAGAGAAAACAACATAATCAAGATAAAATGTTAAATGTATTACATAATAACGAAGCTCACAGAAGATTTCTAGCGATTAAAAAAAAAATTTATCGAATCAGAAAATCTATTATTTTCGATCCAAAAGGATGTTTGCTCAATCGAAGGAGTTAATTAAAAAAGAGAGAATGGTAGCTCGATTCCTTTGATAATGATAACCCCACCACCACCACCATCACTACTACCACACACACACACATCTCCATCATCGCTATCAATGGCGAAGGAGGTTGTGTCTCAAGTATGCTTTCTTTAGAATTCTGATCTTGTAGGCAAAGTAGCTTAATTAATATATCGGAATTGCTATTTAATTCAAGAAAACCTTGGCGCAAAGACCCGAAATAAAAGACCCTATAAATGCATATCAGTAGCATTAGTGGTGGTAGTGGTAGTAGTGGTGGTGGTGGTGGGTAGTAGTAGTAGCGGTAGCAATGCCGGGAGATTTATAGTGGTAGAATTGGTGCTGATGTTGCTGGTGGCAGTAGTAATCGTAAAGTCGATCGAAGATAAAAAAATGAAGGAGAAAGCAGAAGTAATAATAACAACAACAACAACAACAACAATAATATTAATAATAGTAACAATGATGATGATGAGAAGAAGAAGAAGAAGAAGAAGAAGAAGAATTACAGAGACTATGGAAAGTGCGGGTAAAATGTGTCCCAGTATTTATAGGTGCATTGGGAACTATCCCTGAAGGTCTGAACAGATGGATGGGGGAAATAGGCATACAACCCAGTTTAGTACAGCTCCAGAAAACAGTGTTATTAGGGACAGCTAGGATACTTAGAAGGGCTTTTGGCATCTACTTGTTGTAGACCGATGTTTGGATTTTTTCTTTTGAACCAGTCTAATCTGTCGTGGGTATATAAATAATAATGATAATAATAATAATGATAATAATAATAATAATAATGATAATAATAATAATAATAATAATAATGATAATAATAATAATAATAATAATAATCCAATGTGACACCCTAACTGAGGCTCGGAGATCAGGTATTATTGTGGTAGATTAAGGAAATAGGAAACGAAGATCAGAGATATTGCAATACCTGGAAATGCACGCAGAAGAGAGAAAGAACTAGAAAAGATTAAGAAGACAACTACTAAAAGACGAAACTGCAAGAATATAGACTAAGAGGAGAGTGTCTGTCATTCCGGTAGTTTTAGGGGAATTCGGAGCACTAGGAACCAAGTTCGAGAAATATGTGAAAGAAATCGGAATTGAGATGAGAGCAGAGCAAACCCCCCAAAAACTGCTCTGCTGGGGACAGCTGGGATTTTGAGATTGGTATTTGGATGTTTAATGTCTCCCACGGTAATTATCAACCATGTTTCAAAGCTTATAATGTGCAGAAAGAGACCCTGTGAGACCTCTAACAGCAGGCTGTTGTCTGCTCACACAGAATCTACCAGAACAAACAAGATCGAATGTTCTGAGAAGTAAAGCAGTAATAATAACAATAATAATAATAATAATAATGGTAAGTAGTAGTAGTGGTGGTGGTGGTGGTGAAGAATATGACTGAGCTGTTAACGAAAATCTATATTGCGCAGCTGCTGTTGCTCTGCAAATTCTTGGGATTAGAAGCCTAAGAGATACAAAGGACAAAGTGCCATGACAAGAACGAAGACTTGAACAACGCAAGAGAGATCTTGACGGATACATGCAATCGTAGAAAAGAAGAATGGGAAGGAAAGGCAGAGGAACGAACTACAAAGGAAGAAGAACGTTTGGCAGAAAGAACAGCAGGTGTTAAAGAAGAGTTAAGACAAAAATCTCAAAGTAATGTCAGGTAAAAAAAGAAACAAAATTCAAAACCAATTTAAATTTACGCGGAAATAGTTTTAAAAATATGATTAAAAAGGCAATAATTAAAACAAGGTATTTATTTTATATTTAATTGATATAAAACTATAAATAAAACCACAAATTGCACTGATCAGAGTATATTACGTTCTTGATTATACTGTCAGAGTGTATTTCATTTTTGCATTTTACTTCGGGAATTCGAAATCTCCAGGGACGATTTCTTGTGTTGAAATGGGTAAATTATGGCCCATATATTCTGCAATATTGAAATAAAAACCCTTTCTAGATGTGTGAAGGGTATCAAAAGACGAATTGTGCTGAAAAAAATCTGCATTCTCAAAATTATATAACATCTTAAAAAACGTACACTGAGAATCAAGACCAAGATGCACATATTGAACTGTGAGGTATGACCTGCAACATCAGAAATGAGAAAGTGCTTGGCGAGCTATGAAACGTGGCTCTTATGGAGAATGTTGAGGATAGCATGGACAGATAAAGTGTCCAATGAAGCAGTGATGACCCGGGCTGTGGTATATCGGAAACAGCTTTGAAGACAAGCCTCGTTCAGGAAGATCTGTGGAGCTCGATGAGAACCTCCTGCAAACTCTGGTGGAACAGAATCCCATCGTAACTGTTGAGAAACTAGCAGAAAAGCTTGGATTTGGTCATTCAACCATTCATCGGAACCTGTGTGCCATCGGAAAAGTCAACAAACTGGGTCAATGGGTTCCTCACAGACGTTCCGAGTCTAATTGTGCGCAGAGAGTGAATATGTGTTCTTTTATGTTGTCAGATCTCACGAATGGATCTGGCATGTATGAAATGAAAGCTTAAAGGCAGGAACATAGGAGATGGACATAAGAAGTATTGGCGGTCGGCAGTCAGGCCAAGAAAGAAAGATCGTGGCTGGCCGGACACCGGTCACGTAGAAGGAGGAGAGAGGGGTAGGGGTAGCGGGATTGAAAGATTAGAAAAAAATCAGAGACAAAGGGAATAAACGAGGGGGAAAAGTGGGAGGTAAAGAAAGAGAGGGCAAAGAAATGTGTGAGAGAGAGGGAGAGCGAGAAAAAGAAAAGAGGAAGAAAGTATGAGGGTAACTAAAAGATAGAGTAATATATATATATATATATATATATATATATATATATATATATATATATCAATATATCAAACTAATATATTCCTTGTGCACGTCCTCTTGTTCTCTGTTAATTTTATTCGTTCCTTTGAATTGACTATATTTATATATACATGGTTAACTAGTGATCAAGTTAAGTGTACGAAACTCGATCAATATCCTTCCTAATTTTCATTGGTGATCAGACAATATTGATGATGAAAGTGTTACGGGGGCGAAGATCTAAATAATTGAATATATCAACTCAACTGTCTTTATTAATTTACAGACACCATAGACAATAGTTAATTTACTGTTGACAACGTGTTGAATGCAAATATTATTTAAAAGATAATGAGAAATAATTCTGCAATCAGGAAAAACATTATATATATTTATACATATTTATTTGTGTATGTGTGTGTATATGTGCGCGCGTGTATCCGTCTCTATATATCTCTATTTACACATATCTATCTATATATATATATATATATAACCATCTATGTATCATATTTAATATATATACACCGTTGACAAGCCGTTTACTACTGCAGTACTCGTTCTGAAACGAAACCTCTTTGGATCGTGTTATGTTAAAATCATAAATATCGGATAGACACGAAAAATTTATCCAACAGTAGATAACATGACCGCCAGATGTAGTCGGCATTTTTGAATCTTTTCAATGACGTGTGCTCGCAGCCAACGTGAACACCTTTTGGTGGGTCATCTTTATCATCCTGCAGAATATCAAAAATCCCGCTCCTCACCAAGTTAAGTTTGGATGGAATGCCTCTTTGACTGCCGACGAAACGGCCATGCAGCCGACCAAAGCCTTGTGAATGGATTTGGTAGACGGAAACTGAAAGAAGCCCGTCGTATATATCTATATATATATATGTGTGTGTGTGTGTGTGTGTGTGTGTGTGT
>NC_068994.1:54641659-54643434 GCF_001194135.2 Octopus bimaculoides | reverse complement strand
GTACCATTATGCAAATGAGCTGTTCTAGGTACATATTTTGTTTATATTTCAATAAATAAACTTTCCGCTGCTTTTAGCTCGGTATATTTGGAGAGAAGGGAATGAACGAAACCCAATAAACAATAAAGACCACAAAACTACATTATTTACATTATTTACATTTGACGAATATTTGTCCTCATCTTGAAAAAATACCTTAAGAATGAGAACCCAGGTTCGAAATTTCCCCAAGACACCTGATGAAGGCTGGAGGGTATATCAGCCGAAACGTTGTATTAACAACAAACAAGATGAGAACAAATATCCGTCAAATGTGAATAATGTAAATAATGTACATAATTCCTCATCTCTTAAATATAGAAGCACGAAACTAGTTGGTTCTTTATTTCATTTCTACGACAAATCAATCCATTTTTACTCTAAATAGTATTTTGCTTCCTGACATGATTTTGACATAACTTTTTTTTTTTTTTTTTTTGATTTATCGATTAAAAGCACAATATGATTTTGATTTTGTTGAAGTTGCTGGCCCGTTACTGTTTCTCTTGGGTTATTTTTCTCACATTAAAGCAATATAATGAGGAATTTGCATTCCATTCCTATTCCACATGCAATATGGACTTTAATCATTTATTTATTTATTTTCATTTTTACTATTAATTATCGTTGTAAGTATGTCGCAGTGAAGGCGCATGACTGGGGTATTTGGCTAATGACTATAAAGTCATTAATCCAATTCCCGGCGGCGCGTTGCATTCTTGAGCAAGACACTTTATTTCAGGATGCTCCAGCCTGTGATTCAAAGGGTCAGCCTTGACACATTCTGTTCTCAAGGAGATTCATGCAGAATCTCCTTGAGAACAACGTTAAGGGTGCATGTATTTGTGGAGTGCTCAACCACTTGTAGGCTAATTTCAATTTTTTTTTTTTTATTTTCAATAAAATAGTTTTTAACTATTAATGGTGAGATACTATGGAAATATTTTCTCGGTAAATTTTCCTCGCGGTGAACTTTCTTCACAGTGAATTGATGGCGGTGAGCTTACCTGTAACCGACAGAATATCTCTTGGTCAGCGGTGCGTTAGCGAATGACTAAGATTTTTTAAAAATTTACATATTGATATGAAATGGGTTGATAGGAGACCAGTTTTACTGAGGTAGCATCTCCCTGTAATCTGGAATTTATTCCGATCAACGAGGGGGAAGTAAAATAAATTTCTCTATTTAGAAACGTAACAAAAACGCCTGCAGCAGTTTACAAATTCAAGACATGCAAATAAGATTTCCAATCAATGCTTTCTCAACTCGGCCGTGTTCATATATGCATATGTACGTGTCTGCGTATGTATATGTGTATATATATGCGAGTCAATGTATCGGTGTATGTGTGTGTATTGTGTGTGTATGAGTGTGTGTGTGTGTGTGTGTGTGTAGGAATACACATTTTAACCTTGAAACTGACGTATTTACAACTATAATTATTTGTAAAAATGGAAATGAATAAATAAGTAAAATCCATATTGCGTATTGAATAGGGATGGATTGCAAATTTCTCATTATATCGCTTTAATGTGAGAAAAACAACTCCAACAGAAATAGTAACGGACCATGGCAACTTCAACAAAATCAAGATGGACTTGGTTTTTTTTAATCGATGAATCACACACACACACACACACACACACACACACACACACACACACACAAAAGAAATTATTGAAAATGCAAGCAAACATAATATTATATAAAGAACAAAAATGATCTGACGCAGAAA
>NC_068994.1:54640336-54640956 GCF_001194135.2 Octopus bimaculoides | reverse complement strand
CGTAAAAACGGATGAAATGCCGCTAAGCATTTCGCCCGGCGTGCTAACGATTCTTTTCTGCTCTAGACACACTACCTAAAATGTTTGGGAAGGGGCCACTCGATTAGATCGACCCCAATACGCGACTGGTACTTAATTTATCGACTCAGAAAGGATGAAAGGCATAGAGAGAGAGAGAGAGAGAGAGAGAGAGAGAGAGAGAGACAGACAGACAGACAGACAGACAGACAGACAGACAGACAGACAGACAGAAACTGAGACTGATAGAAACAGCGTCAGACAGAAAAACAAGCAAACTCAAAGGTGAATTTGTATGAAATTGTTATCAACTAACGTTTTCCTGTACAGATTTATTTCGTGTTCGATGTTATAACCTGGCTTCATTGTTCTTTCCTTGAAAATACCTGTAAATATTGCATATATGTATATATGCATGCATGTATGTATGTATGTATGTATGTACGTATGCATGTATACATAATGCGTGTAAGCTTTCTTTTATTATGTGCATGTGCAAACATCACGCTGAGGCAGACACATACAAGCATAAATTATAACTGTGTACACACTCACAGTGATATGTATGTATATATATATATATATATATATATATATATATA
>NC_068994.1:54636433-54640326 GCF_001194135.2 Octopus bimaculoides | reverse complement strand
ATATATATATATATATATATATATATATATATATACTCACACACCTCAATATGCAATCAGCGATCACATCAAATAAACAAACATACATATATACACAACAGACACACGTCCGTAGACATGTACAGCCACTCTGGAACACATGATATATTAAAGCGAAATTGCCTTCTACTTTAAGACTTCATAGCGACCATAAATCTTAAAATGTTTGCTTAGCTTTAGTGTCAGAGAAATGTTTCAATCATGCTAACAGGAATGGTTTTTGTTTAGAGAAGTGTAGCAGTATTGGTTGCTGGTGAGAGCTAGGCGATTTCTACCAATTTGCAAGCAGGAAAGAAAATACACGCGCGCGCGCACAGACGCACACACACATACACACACACGCACACACACACGCATTTACAGTACAGAGACCTTTTAACGACTAATGTACTGAAATTGTATTTATCTTGATGAATACAAACATTTTCAGTGAATTTCTACGTCAGGCCAATCCATTTCTACTCTTCATGTAGCATTTCATTTCCATCATTGTTGCTCCATTTGTTAAAAAGCAACTCCATCTTGATTTTGTTGAACTCGCTATGGGTCTTCTATCGGAGTTGTTAATCTATTGACCCCAAACGAATGAAAGGCAAAGTTGTTCTCAGCGATATTTGAACACGTGCAGCAGAGAACCGAAACAAATACCGACAAGCAATCTATTCGACATCATAATGGGTTTGCTAATTCACAGGCTTTGTAATGTTTTGTTAATAGTTAGTCATTTTGGTTAATGTTAAATTTGGCATTGATTGCATGTATAAATATATATAAGTGGTTTATTTTCGTGCAGTTTTCTTTAAGTGACCAACACTTCGGGCACCTCCTTGATCTAGGCTACCTACACAGCCTTGGTATTGCAGACAGAGCACTCGGTGTCTTTCTCAGCCACACACAACACCTGTTAATCCTTGGAATTACAATCGGGGGAATTAGAAGATCAGAAACTGGGATTGATGAAGCCGTAAGAATTCTCCGACAGCCACTTCTGACTTTCTCCAGCGGTATGGCAAGGGGCCAAATCTTGCTGCCACACATGGCTTTTTGGTGATTCGCGTTCCAAAATTAGAAATGTTCCCTCATGGTGACGACCTTCTCTCATCTCGTATTTTCGCTTTATATTCGATGCGACATTGGAAGTAGTAAGACAAGGGCTTTTAGCCAAAGACGCCAATTAACACCATGGAAGAATTTGACCATATTTGGAATAGTTCCGTCAATGATAGAATCAAGATGCTACTTTTCAAAAGTTGCATTGCATTGAAATAGTTGTGCATTACACCAGAATGGTTAAGCATGGAAAAATGTAGAAATACTCGCAGAAAATATAGTTGCATGAGGATCTCGGAGTTTATTTTCCACGAAATTTAAATAATGAATGCAAGGATCTTGGCTAAATGCAAGCAAAACGCAGAAATTTCTCGTCTGTTAGCATTTTATGTTCAGCAAGATTCATTTTAATTGGACATGTTTTAAGGAGACCAAATATGGCTACCTTTTAGACGCGAGAAAACCTAGCAGATGAGAGTTAGCATGAAGGAGATTTGCAAAAGACAAACATTTCACACGTTAATAAGTGTTTAGCCGGATGGATGTAATATTAAACTTAATGAGGTTGTTAACCTTGTCGTGAATAAGGACCAACGTTGGAAGATGGTTGGAAAGTGTACAATAATGCTGACGTTCTGAGCTACTGCTTACTGAAATGGAAAGAAAGTGTCGGAGGGAGAGAGAGCGGGGGAGACAAACAGACAGACAGACGAGTATATTGGAATATATGTGCAAACATGTAAATATGCATATCTATATATGAATATATATAAATATATATATATATATGAACACACATGTATGCATGCATGCATGTATGTCTGTATGTCTGTGTGTGTGTGTGTGTGTGTGTGTGTGTGTGTGAACGTGCGTGTGTGTGTGTATGTGTGTGTTCTCTTTCTCATCTTAATTTAGAATAAATTTTGGCCAGCCACCTACTTGTTAGCAAAGTTATGCAGGAAAGTGTCTTCTATTAACTATCATTCTTTATATCTTAAGGATGTTTTGCAGAAATCATAATCATTTGCGGTGTATGAATTAAGGATTTACATTCTCTCCCAAAGTACCCAACTTCAGCCATACTTATCTGCAGACGGGTTGGTTTCTATCCTGTTGCTAGAATCATAATGGGTATGAAATGTATGCATGTATGTATGTATGTATGCATGCACCAGGAAGTAGAAATACACGGGTTGGTGTCCAATGGCGCAGTAAACCCAATGGGAATGAGGAACCCCTGATCTTTGTCATGGCATCCCTTTAGGAGAATGCCTACTCGTATATAAGACCTGCTGCTCTATTGAGCCGGACATCTTGCACTCTGCTTGTCACTGGGCTTCTGGCCATTACTAGTGAGAGTCGCAATTGTCTTAAAACCCTGCGCAAGGTCATTGCTGACACTCCAGCCAGCGATGGTCATACTCGGCCAACGAGTTACCATACCCCCTCCACCCCCACACACACAAGTTGGTCTCTCCTGTCGTAAACGACACATGAGGTTCCTGTAACGGCTTTTGCAGAACAAGTTGCACCACGATTGATTTGTTTACAGTGATTAAAGTGTTTATGCTGTAAATTATCTCACTCCCTCTATCTAAATCGACATTACGAAGGTCGAAGCGATCGCAGGTCGAAGTGACCGCAGAACAGATTACGAATATTAGACTTCTGCCACCTCAAATCGATTACATCAAACCGAGTGCTCAAATGGTCCATCATTTTATCGACCCCGAAAAGTAAAGATGGCCTTGGAGCAATTTGAAATTAGAATGTAAATACGGGACGAAAATGCCGCTAAGCATTTTGTCAAGTGCCCTGAGGATTCTGTCAGCTCACCCCTTTGCATATATATATATATATATATATATATATACGCCCCTTTACATATACACATATATATATGGCTTTGGTCGGCCCGAGGTTATAGTAGATCACATTTGCCCAAGGTGCTACGCAGTGGGACTAAATCCAGAACCATGTGGTTGGGAAGCAAGCTTCTTACCACATGGCCACTCCTGCATCTGAGAGAGAGAGAAAAGAGAGAGAGAGAGAGAAAGATGGAGAGAGAAAGAGAAGTTGATAGATAGACAGATATATATATATATATATATATATATATATATATTGTTGTACTTGGGGATGGTCATATTGCCAGTTTAGCCAATAAAAACACACGCACTGTATATTTGGTGTTAATTTTTTTTTTTTTTTCAGCTTTATATTACATTAATCTTAATCTTAATCTTATTTCGGCCAGAGTTCTTTCGTCACACTTCTGTGACCTCATCAGTGGTCCTTTGTTTCCTTCTTTCTTATGTGTGTCTCACCTTGCTAACTATCAGCCATTTTGCAAAACAAATATATATATATATATATATATATATATATATATATATTTTGCCACACTATACATACACACAAATACAAACACATACCCACAAACGCACTCTTGTATGTATTACACACTCATTCATACACATACTGAAAGCCAGATATATATTCCCACTCAGTGTCACACAACATAAACACTCACATAAACGTACACACACATTTTTTGCACAAACCACACGCTCTCACAAACACACACATACATACACACACACACCATGCACACTCTTATACACTCCACACTCATATGAGACACACACACACACACACACACACACACACGCGCATACACACTCATACATACCTTGTTATACTAATCCACACGATACATGTTTAGACACAGCCACACACACACGAAAAAAAAAACGCACGCGTGCGCGTTCTTAACACAATCACATCAATCACAGAAACAACAA
>NC_068994.1:54632833-54636382 GCF_001194135.2 Octopus bimaculoides | reverse complement strand
CACAGAAAACAAAATAAGAACAGAAATACATCAACTATATTCCCATTTGCAATTAAGACCTTTTAAAAACGACATATTTGATATATGTATTTCATGTGTACTGTATGTGTTAACTATCTAAATACAACAACACAGCGAAATGTGGTTCTTGCCATATAAAGGAGCAACAAAAGACACTTGGCAGTCATATATAAAAATTGTGGGATTTCAATAAGATTTTCTAGGTTTCCGCGTCGTTTATCCCCGTTCTTGTTCTGGTGTGATAAGGCGGCGAGCTGGCGGAAACGTTAGCACGCCGGGCGAAATGCTTAGCGACATTTCGTCTGCCGCTACGTTATGAGTTCAAATTCCGCCGAGGTCGACTTTACCTTTCATCCTTTCGGGGTTGATAAATTAAGTACCAGTGAAATACTGGTGTCGATGTAATCGATTAGTCCCCTCCCCCACAAAAATATCAGGCTTTGAGCCCTTAGTAGAAAGGATTATTACCTGATGTGATGAGGCGGCGAGCTGGCGGAATGGTAAGCATACTGGGAAAATTGCTGAGCGGCGTTTTACCCGTATTTACGTTCTGAGTTCAAATGCCGCCGAGATCGACTTTGCAGTTTTTCCTTTCGATGTCGACCCCAGTCGAATACTGGGGTCGATGTAATCGACTTATCCCCTCCACTGAAATTGTTGGCCTTGTGCCAACATTTGAAACCATTATTATGTGGTTTGTTTCACTGGTGTGTACGTGTGTATACATCTGTATGTTTGCATCTATAAATGTGCGTATGTACCTAAATGTGTACGTACGTATGCATGTTTGTATGTTATTATTCAGTTTCATTTCAAGATATCTTCCTAATAGAAAAAAAGCCGGTTTCTAACCTAGCTCCAAGGCCCTTTCATTGGAATTTCGACAATATCAACAGGGTATTTTGACATGATATGTTTCTTTTTAAACATTGGAATACTTCCAACAACAACAAAGAAGCAGTTTTCCAAGAGTGAAACGGAAGATCCATTTCCGGAATTTGGATTCAAGTGACGAAACTTACACTTGAATTACCACAAAATGAAATACCTGGCTGAAGAACACGACGGCACTGCAAGGTTCAGGAATTGAACTAACCATCTTCAGATCGTGAGCCGAACACCTTAACTACTAAACCAAGCACCTCCACATTCCCAGAACTTTGGTGAAAGTTCCAATCTTATTTCATATATAAATTTTTCTATCGACGTTGATCCAGAAATAACTTTCACGCTGCTGTATTTTCGATTAAAAATCTTCCTTTCATTCCCAACTTTTAAACAAAATGATTCATGATCTTCTTTCTCAGAAGGACTTTCTTTTACAACCACATCGTTTTTCTTTATACTCCCACATACGGTTTCTGGATTAAACGTATCCTCTCAAGGGGGTCCTTCAATCACATCGTTTGCCTTCATCCTCCTACACACTGCTCGTGAATTACTCGTGGTCATTGTGGGTTCGTTCTGGCATTTTTTTTTTCCGAGAACGAAATTTTTCACTCAACATCTTCAGTTCATGCTTCAAAGTTATAGATTTTGTTTTCTTGATTGATTTCACAGAATTTAAGCCATTGATTTTGGATTCCACAGAATTTCCGTACATTTTGTCAATTTTTCTCGAAAGTGTACTTGGTGTCCTGTGAGCGCATTATTCATGTGTATACATACGTACATACATACATACATACATTATATATATATGTAGAAAGAGAGAGAGAAAGAGGAGAGAAGGAGAGAGAGAGAGAAAAGGAGAGAGAGAAGGAGAAAGAGGAGAGTCTGAGTAGACAAATTTTTTGATGATTGAAATAGATTTAAGTGAAAGATATTTACAAGTATATACATGCACACACCAAATATACACACACACACAAACATACACACACATATAGATAATATATATAAGTTTATATTAATGTGTGTGTGTGTGTATCTGTGTGTGTGTGTGCGTGTCTGTCTGTGTGTATGTGTGTGTGTCTTGTCGCACTTCAAGATGGGAAAGAAACAAATGATTCTTTGGTCTTAATTGAAATATTTAAACAAGATTAATTATTTCCCCTCATTACTGATAATGTAATTCCATCTATTTTGCAGAACGTTGCGCCCTCGCGCGTAATGTATTCTTCAGGTTTTGAAGTACAGAAAAACTCAATTAATCTCTTCACAATTGATAAACTCTTTTGTGACTTAATTAATTTATGGTCTCGCATTATTGTGTGAGCGCAACACCGCTTTACGATTGACCACTGATTGTCGCTTTTTCTGCAAATTTTTATTCAATGCTTACAATTAACGACAGTAAATTCTTCACGTTAAGTATTTCGTTTTGGTTAAACATTTCATGGTGGACCACACCCTTCATGTTCCACTCGTCAAAAAGCATAACTTTATCTGTTGTAATGGATTCTCATTCGGTGCTAGCCGTTGTCGTTGGATATGATTATAGAAATTACGCTGCAATTCTATATTTAAGAGATGAGGAATTATGTACATCGTTTACATTATTTATATTTGACAGATATTTGTCCTCATCTTGTTTGTTGTTAACACAGCGTTTCGGTTGATGTACCCTCCAGCCTTCATCAGGTGTCTTGGGGGATTTTCGAACCTGGGTTCTCATTCTTAAGGTATTTTTCGATGTTGTTGTTGTTGTTATCATTATTATTATTCAGGTCACTGCTTGGAATCGAACTCGGAATCTTGGGGTTAGTAGACCGCGCTCTTAACCACTACGCCCACGGACATATGGCATAGTGGTTAAGAGCACGGGCTACTAACCCCAAGATTCCGAGTTCGATTCCAGGCTGTGACCTGAATAATATTATTATTATTAATAATAATAATAATAATAATAATAATAATAACGTCGAAAAATACCTTAGGAATGAGAACCCAGGTTCGAAATTTCCCCAAGACCTGATGAAGGCTGGAGGGTATATCAGCCGAAATGTTGTGTTAACAACAAACAAGATGAGGACAAATATCCATCAAATGTAAATAATGTAAATAATGCTCCAATTTACTCAGTTAAAAATTAGTCGCAGCAGCAGTTGGAGTTAACCTTATCAACTGGCCCCATGAAGGCACGTGACCCAGTGGTTAGGGTTACTTGGCTCACGATCGTAAGGTCATGAGTTCGAACCTCAATGGTGTATTGTATCCTTGAGCAAGACTCTTTATTTCACGTTGCTCGGATCCACACAGCTGGCAAAAATGAGTTGTACCTGTAATTCAAAGGGGCCAGCCTTGTCACACTCTGTGTCACGCTGAATCCCTCTGAGAACCACATTGAGGTTACGCATATCTGTGGAGATCTCAACCACTTGCAAGTTAATTTCACGAACAGGCTGTTCCGTTGATCGGATTAACTAGAACACTCGTCGTCGTAACCGACGGAATACCAATTGTAATAGGTTAAATCAGTGGTTCTCAACCATTTTTTTTTTTTACCCATGGCCCCCTTTACATTCCTATTTTCTTTGAATGAACCCTCAGAGACATTCAATGTTTAAAAAAATCCCAAATATTATT
>NC_068994.1:54625369-54632029 GCF_001194135.2 Octopus bimaculoides | reverse complement strand
CCCCCTCCCCCACCACCCAATCCTGCTCTATTTTTCAATTACAATTCGCCACCAATTAATTTTCTGATCCAGAAAAGATTAAGGCGAGCAGATTGATAGAAATTAAACCTGAGCAGGTGTCCCGTTAGAAATGTCATGTTTTGCATAGCTTTTCAGCCTTAAATGCTGAATTACTAATGGAACACGTGCCAGTTGGTGGTGTTGTTGTGTTGATGGTTTTGTTGTTGTTGTTGTCGTCGTCATCATTGTTGTTATAGTGGTGGTGGTGGTAGTTATATCACGTTAACTTTCATTTGTTTCAGTCTTTCGACTACGGCCATGCTGGGGCATCGCCTTGGAGAATTTTTGTAGAAGAAATAGACTTCAGTACTTGTTCATTTTTAAAATTCATCTTTAAGCTTGGTACTTACTTTATCGGCAACTTTCGCCGAACTGCTAAGTCACGAGGACGTAATCACAGCAACATCGGTTGTCAAGTGGTGGTCGGAGACAAACATAGACACACACATACACATACACACGCACACACATAGATATATGTATGTATGTATGTATGTATAAATATATATATATATATATATACACACACACATATATATATATATATATATATATATATATATATATATATATATATATATATATATATGGGTACAGAACGTCACAAATAGTAAACATCGAGATATGAAAACAAAGTTGAATACGCAAACAACGAGAGAAGCAAATGGAAAACAGGGCAAGCAACATAAGGAACGACCCTTCATCAGTTGTCGACTGCCTGTCTACTCCTCATTTCGAGCATTGGACGACAATATGAGTCTTCGTACATTGCAGTGAGACTGAACTCAGAACCATGTGGTTAAGACGCAGACTTCTTACCACACAGTCACACCTGCCCTGTTGTTGTTGTTGTTCATGTTGCGAAGAAGGGCGCTTTATTGTGCTTCTGATTGTCGTTGTCGTTGTGATTGTTCAGCTCTCAGATCAAGCCTGATCAAGCCTGACCAAGCAGAGATATATTATCAAAAATATTCCATCCATGACCACCCTGCCTTTTCGGAATTATCCAGCTCTACCTCATCAAAGAACAAGCTTTGCGTTTTCCTTTCTAACTCGGTAAGGCTGTGATATGAAAACGATTTGGCTGCTATTTCTTGCAGCTTGAGCGTCAACGTAAAGGCCATTTGTTATTGTTGATGTTGATGTTGTTGTTGTTTAGTTCTCAAGGCAATTTTGATGAAAAAACAATTAATTTACAAGCGAACCTGTTGAAGCTGTAAACATTCTATTATTTTCTTTCTTTCTTTCTTTCAGACAGCGATGCAAACATGGCTGTGTGGTTAGCAAGTTCGCTTAGCAACCACAGGGTCACGGTTTCAGTTTCACTGTACACTACCTTGAGAAAGTGTCTTTTGTAGCTCTGGACACAACCAGTGAGTGAATTTTGTCGACGGGAACTTAGTGGTCATGCGTATTCGGCTCGCGATCGCAAGGCCGTGAGTTCGATTCCTGGTGATGCGCTGCGTTCTTCAGCAAGAGACTTTATTTCATGTTGCTCCAGTCCACTCAGGTGGCAAAAATGAGTTGTACCTGTAACTCAAAAGGCCGGCTTTGTTACGTTCTGTATCACACTGAAATCTTCCTGAGAACTACGTTTAAGGATACGTGTGTTTGTTGAGTGCTCAGCCACTTGCAGGCTAAATATCACAAGAAAGCTCTTCTGTTGATCAGATCAACTGGAACACTCGTCGTCGTTCAAATCCTGCCGAAGTCAATTTTACCTCTTATTCTTTCAGGATCGACAAAATGAAATACCATTTTAGTACTGGAGACAACCGCCTCCCGTGAAAAATTATTGGCCTTCAACCTAAATTAGAAACTGTTAATTATTCTTTGATTTTTAACAACGAAACTTTCGTGTACACATAATTTTTGGTGTGCGCACATTAAATTTTTTATGTGCTCTGATTACAAACCACGTGTGCGTGTGCACATGCGCACAGCATAAAGGGGCGAGTAGAGACGGTTCTTGAGTGAAACAGCATTCTCAGAACTGAGAGGCATTTCACTGTATCCTCTGCGTTGCCATGACGAATCCTGTGATGAAATGACACGCAAGTTGGGAATTAAGTGTCTTGACAACAAATATGATACGAACCAGTGACCTTTCAATTGGTACATCACCGTTCAATCAATTCGGCCATTTATATAATCAATTTAAAATCACGAATCCGAGGAATTAGATGTGCGTCTGCATTTGGTAACAAGTAATCCGAAAGAATAACAAATGTAATGTAAATGCAAATTTATTCACAGCAAGAGTAACAAACACAAAATAAAATAAAAAGAAAAGAAAGAGAAATTCAACAGCGTTTTGTTCGTAGCCCTTATGTTTTACGTTTAGAGACGTGTTACTGTGTTAGATTTGCGTCAGAAGATAGGATTGAAATAGATTCAGTGAAAACCTACGAAAGATTTAGCGAGAGATCCCGAGCCTGTATGTGGGAACCTCTCGGCAGTTCCGAACTCGTTAGAAATAGCAACCAAATACCCCTCACTTCATCACGGGCTTTGCGTCCTCTTAAATAATATAAAGGATGGCTGGAGGTAATTTGAGAGAGATTTAGTCGTTTTACAAGCAGGTTGTTTAACCATGTTAACACTCCATTTTATTGATTCGTCGTGTCCGTCGTCATTGTCATCACCGCCGCCGCCGCCTCTATCGCTGCTACTTCCGACGTCGTCATTGCCGTTGCTTTTTAGCTTCCGGTCAATTCTAATTAACCAGACTTATCAATAAAGAATGTTCCCGTCGTAACCATCACATCTTAAGATTTACTGTACTCAAGACGACAATGTCCAATGCATATTTTCTTCCTGTCATGGAAGACAATGGCATTCAATTGGTTTATGAAAAGAGACCCTACTTTGAAACTTTCGTTTCCAAGATATTCCAGGGCACCAAAAACATAAAAACACTTCAGTTATTATTTGGGGCATCACTTTGAAACATTTTAGTCGAATGAATCAACCCAAGTACCTTGATATTAAAACCTGGTACCTGAGCGCCGGGCCTCAATGCGTCACTGTAATTTGTTCCGATTCTCTGCATTCAAATCCCACCGAGGTCAACTTTGTTCTTCATCCTTTCGGGGTCGATACAAAATAAGCACCAATCCAAGCCGGTGAAATGGGGGAAGTGTAAAAAGGTCCGACTGGATGCCTTGTGGTATTTTTTCCTGCTCTTCCTGATGTGAGTTCAAATCCAACCACGGCCTAATTGGTGGATAGATGTAATCCGTTGTACAGTTTAACTCCACCATCTGATACTCTGAGTACCTTTAGAATTTAAGCTGCAAGCATTCGCATCAAGTTGCCCGCCCCAAAATATCTTCTTCTCTACCTTCCGTCTGTCTCAGAGACCCTGCAAAGAGGGAAGGACATTTCCTTCTATCCTAACGAAAAGATTTAAAAGAAAGGGAAGCAAAATGATTTCTAACTTAAGCATACAATTAGAAATTCGTTGGATTCGGAAGTTTGGGTTAGACAACCGATTTTATCGTCTGCAGTACCTGACTGGCATTTCATACTACCGAACTGCGCAGATATGAAAAGCAAAATGGACCTTGGCAAAAGGAAAAAAACAAACAAACATACTTCTAATACGGGCAGAAGGTTATATATCCTTGTGGTTTGTCCCTTTACACATACGATTGGGAGAGAGAGACAGAGCATTGTATCCTTCATGTAGACAAATCATTGTATCGCTTTTACTACTTATTAACTGGTCCTATACAACACTCCAAGATCAACTCACCATTAAGCAAAGTGATAAATATTGAGGGGACCAAATGAAATTGGGTGCGTCACAAGGTTATGCCGTTTCATTTTCTTTATTTCCAGATTTACTATGGCGCAACTTAATCAGTGTCTTTACAAAAGTGAAATTTAAAAAAAAAACGAAAATTTGCCTTCTTTTTGCCAGTTGCCCTAATTACAATTTTTTACCTGTTTCTCGAATGATACTTTTTTTTTGCCTGTTGCCTAAGTTATAATATTTTGACTGTTGTCCTATGTATAATTTTTTTTACCTGTAACCCAAATTATGATTATTTTTTACTTCTTTCTCTAATTATAATTGTTTTGCTTGTTGCCCTAATTAAAACTATTTTGTCATAAATACATAGAATTTTAAAATAAAAAAAAGGTAGTTTATGTTCAATATATATAAATACTTTTGGCTTGGATATCGATGGCCTGAAAGAAAACCGAAATTTTTTATCGATCAGTTCATGTTCGATTATTTATTACGTGTTAATGGCTTGTCACTTCGAAGTGGTGGCGGAGGGGTACAAATAATGGGCTGAGCTCAGGGCATCAGTTGACCTCAATCTAAAGCTTTAGTACCTTTACGTTTCCACCACTAACTTACATCTTCCGGAAAGATGAAAGGGCAAAGACGACCGCCCTCCGCAAAAGTAAAAAAAAAAAAAAAAAAGGAAAGAAAAAGATAAAAAGATGAAATAATTTTATTAACCAACAACTATCAGAGTCTCTCTTGTGATGCCATTACAATACAATTCTACAAAGCAACCACGCGCCACTGACGAATTGACGTCACGGACGCTAGTTCTGAAACTGCCGGAGATATCCCCATTACAGTTTTCACTAACGGACGACTAAAACCAAGTCTTATTTTCTAATTGGACATTGTTTGTCGACAGCAGCCGAGATTGCACTTCTATGAGGTAGGTAGCTGATATTCGATATTCGATACGTTCTTGTCTTTTTATTATTATTTGTTTTATCTCCTTTTTTGGGTTTGATGGGCAGTTGTAGTGTCAAATATGTGAATATAAGCATGTGAATTCGTGTGTGTGTGTGCGTTGTTTGGTGTTCGTGTGCGTATTTGTCTCTGCGTGCGTATGTGTGTGATTGTGTTTATGCTTGTCTCTGTGTGTATACGTGTGTGTGTGTGTGAATGTGACTAAGCAAGCATTTGTAAATTTGTTGTGCACATATGTGTATGCAACTATGTGTGTGTGTATATATGTGTGTATATATATATGTGTGTGTGGGAGGATACATATATGTGCATGTGTATATATATATATATATATATATATATATATATATATATATATATATATATATATATATATATATATATATATCTACGTATGTATAGATAAGTATATATATACATGTATGTATATGTATGTACGTGTATGTATGTATGTGGCGGTGCTCCAGCTTGGCAACAGCCTTAGGGCTGAAATATATTTTTTTAAAATAAACGAATATGTGTATGTATAAGTGCTCATGTGTGTGAGTGTGTGCGTGCGTCTATGTGTACAAGATATTGTAGTTTAACCATAAGATCAACCCTGATCGAGTAGACCTTTGATCAAACTTATTCCAGTCGTGACCATCCCACCTTTTTTTAGGAGTGCATGTAGATCTACTTCATCTGACGTATCCTCTTTCTCTAACTTGTTAGGGCGTGATTTAAGGGAGATTCACTTGCTATTTCTAGCAGATCAAGCCATCACATAGAGATCCTCTCCTTCCTCCCGAATGTATATATGGTGTAGATGATTTAGAAAAAGGGAGAGAGAGAGAGGAAGAGAAGGAGAGAGGAAGAGAGGGAGAGACAGAAGGCCGGAGAGAGACAGGGACGAGAGAATGGGGGTTAGGGAAAGGGGTGTGGAACTGGACCTTACCAGACAGTTGCTACATAATCTTATATATTGAACACTGTGAAAGGAATATCGATTTCATAGATTTATCAGTGTCCGTGTATGTCTGTCTGTCTGTATGTATATAAGTATGTATGTGCGTTTTTTATATATGTATATATGTATATATGCATGTATGTATGCATGCGTGTGAGTTTGTATATGCGTGTATGTACATATGTATGTATGTATGTATGTATGTATGTATGTATGTATGTATGTATGTATGTATGTATGCATGCATGTGAGTGTACGTTTGTGTATGCATGTGTGAATGTATGTATATGTGTGACTGTATGCATGTATGCATGTGTGTATATATGTGTGTGTGTATGTATGTATGTATGTAAATATATATGTGCGTAGAATGGGTGTATCTGTATATTTGTGTGTATGCAAGTATGTATATATGTATGTGTGCATGTATGCATATACCCATGTATTTATTCGCGTATGTGTGTGTGCATGTGCATTTATGCGTGTGTGACTTTGTATATGTGTTTGTCTTTGTGCGTATGTATGTGTGTGTGTGTGTGAATAAATGCATATCTCTCTCTCTCTATCACTTTGTCTCTTTCTCTTATATCCATCCATATACATACTCGAAGCGGTGCTGAAAAGTTCCTGGCCTTCGGTAAAAGAAAACACAGGAGGTTCAGTTAATTATGATTTTTATTCAACATATCCACCTCTCCTCAGATTCACACACTCACTGCAGTGGTATTTCAGTTTTTATAAGCCTTGTGAAAGAACTTAGAAAGTTGGGATTCGAACCAGACATTTGGCATACCCCGAAGCTAGGAACACTCCCTCATATATATATATATATATATATATATGCCAAATGTCTGGCTGGAATCCCAACTTTCTAAGTTCTTTTACAAGGCTTATGCTTATATATATATATATATATATAGATAGA
>NC_068994.1:54619183-54622537 GCF_001194135.2 Octopus bimaculoides | reverse complement strand
TATATATATATATGATAGAAGCTGATAGTGATATTTGTAGCTTAAAATTTCATGGTCACCTTGTGGTGGGCGATTATCTAACTACAAAGCTAGTTTCTAAAGTATCCGTGACTCCACACACATACACAACGCATATTTATACTCACACGCATTCTCTTCATAAATACGTATACATGTACATATATATATATATATATATATATATGCATGTATGTGTATATGAATATAGGTCTATCTATTGTGAAGGCGTGTGGCTACGTTGTTAAATCATTCGGCCTACGATCGTTAGATCGTTAGTTCGATACCTGGCCGCGTGTTGTGTCCTTGGGGAAGACACTTTATTTCACGTTGCTCTAGTCTATTCAGTTGGTAAAGATCAGTAGTACCAATGATTCAAAGGGGCCAGCCTTGTCACGCAGAATCTCCCTGAGAACTACGTGAAGGGTTACGCGTGTCTGCAGAGTGCTTAGTCGCTTGCACAGTAATTTCACGAGCAGGCTAGCTGTTCCTTCGATGGGATTAACTGGAACCCTGTTCGTCGTGTGTGTGTGTGTGTGTGGGTATATACATATGATGGCTGCAAACACGAAGAACAACATAATCATTACTGACAAAGCAATGCCTGTACACAGAAAGGCTTGCACAAAACCTCAAAGACTCTCTTTATTGTATTGACATGATTCAGAGTGAATCTGATGCAAAATATCTGGTGCCAATATGCGTCGCAAGCTCAGGAAGGTGGACGAGCCATAATCTGATGCGAAAGTAAAAGATTCCCAAAATATCCACTACCATTCTCTGCTTATCTGGTTTTATATCAGAGTGGCCTTCTCCTAGAGGAATGCATTAACAGAAGGTAGCGAGGACCTGCCTCCCAATGGTCTTCCAGCACGCCGGGCACCAGCACGCCGGGCACCAGCACGCCGGGCACCAGCACGCCGGGCACCAGCACGCCGTATTTCTGAGGCCCGTGCTACTGTTAGGCGTTCAACCTACACAATGTTCGTCTGTCCTTTTGACGAGTCTTGCTTTTAGACCTCTTGGATATCAAACAACCCTCTTCTCCAGGTTAGCCTGGTGGGCACCATCGCCGACAACCCGACCATGCAACAGGCGGTAGTGGATTCTATCTTACTAGTAGCAATCATCATAGACCTTACAGGTGACCTCACACACACACACACACACACACACACACACACACACACATATTATCCGAAAAATATAGTATTAAATATCAATCACGGCAGGTCTTACCAATCGGTTTCGCCTAAAGAATACAATGAATGCAATTTATTTTGAAAATAATGATAAATTTCGTAAAATAATCTTTAAGTTGTTATTTAAAACATATTTGCACGTAATTTTCATTACTTTAAAGGGGGAAGTGTGTATCGTAGAACGAGGGGCTGTCTCTGGTGTGTCGGAACCAGAGAGGTTAAATTCTTTCCCATAGACTCTGTAGGATTAAGTGACGAATATTAAACAGTTGTAATCACCAAACCTTAAATCTTATTGCATACGTCACTCTCTGAGTAATGGCATTTCGCCCATATCTACGTTCTGAGTTCAAATTTTATCGAGGTCGACTTTGTCTTTCATCTTTCGGAATCGATAAAATAAAGTGTCAGTTGAGCATTGGGGATCAATATAATCGATTTATCCCCTCCCCTGAAATTACTGACCTTGTACCAAGATTTGAAACTAATATATTGTACAATGGAGGGTGGCGAGTTGGTTGGATTGTTAGCACCACGGGTAAAATACTTAGCGGCGTTTCGTCCGTCTTTTCGTTCTGAATTCAAATGCCGCCGAGGTCGACTGCGCCTTTTGTCCTTTCGGAATCGATAACATAAAGTACCACTTGACCACTGGGGTCAATTTAACCGGCTCCCCCCCCCCCCCCAGCCAAATTGCTGGCCTTGTGCCAAAATTTGAAATTATATGAAACCAATATATCGTACAACAGTTCTCGACTTGTGAACTACAGACCCTTGAGAAGTTTACAAAAAAATACTGGAAATCGCTAATTTAAATTTCAAGACATTGCAGCGTAAAATTATGTATTTACTACGACAAGGCTGAGAAAGATAAGTTTGAAATTCCAACGTCGCCAAATCATCAGAAATAATTAAAAATTTTTAGATACTTTTAAAATCATATTCCACGGTTAAAAATGTCCGTCATTGGACCCGAAATTCAGAGCATGACATCGCCAAAACGTCATCAACCATCTCATTAGGTAAGAATGTGATTTCGGTTTCTACTACTGTTTTTATAGTTGTATATTCAGTTACATCCAGCTTCCAATTAAGAGATTAAACCGAGAGAAGTATTTGTTTTATAGTAACTAAAATGTAGTTTGTAAAATAGAGAGATATTTAAAATATCTAGGATCAGGCGGAGAATTCATTCGAATAAGGCGTGGCTGTGTGGTTAGAAGCTTGCTTCCCAACCACATTGGTTCCGGGTTCAGTTCTACAATAGCCACAGGCCGACCATAGCCTTCTGCGTGGATTTGGTAAACAGGAACTGTCTACTACAGGCACAAGGCCTGGAATTTTGCGTGAGGGAGCCAGTCGATTTAATCGACCCCAGTACGCAACTGGTACTTAATTTATCGACCCCTTTAAAACACAGTAAGTACTGGGGTTGGTTCGTTCAACGAAAATTCTTCAAGGTATTGCCCCAGCGTGGCCGCAGTCTATTTATCGAAACAACTAAAAAAATAAACGATATATCCCAAATTAGCAACTTAATTTGTTATGACGTCACAGAAAATCCAAAGAAGCTGTGCAGTCCTGATTTCTAACAAGACTTCCTCAGGTTGACATAGAACCTAACATTTCTGACGTAAACGCAGATGGGAGAGAAGCGGGGTGGAACGGAAGAAAATGGAGGAAAAGCGGGGAAATGGTTGAGAGGAATGGGAACAGCAAGAATCTAGCACCTTTAGTGACTTATTAGCAAAGAGAGAGATAAATAAAACAGGGAAGAAGTGTCGGAGGAGTATATGTACGTCAATCAAGGTGAAGTGGTGAATGACGCAGAAACCAGGAGCGGGGTGGAGAAACCTGTAGAGATGCATTGACGGCTCTGTGACTTGCGAAAGACAGCTAATGGCTTTCATTTTTTGATAGATGATTGACATTTCTCCGACATTAGTGAAATATTCATCGCAACTCTTCAGAGAATGATCTCCTCGTCGGTAATGAGAAATAAGGAGTGTAGGAAATTAATTTGATGCCGCGGGCGTCACAGTGGCCGTCTTTGAAACTACGCGTAATAATAGGCTCAGCTGCCATCTTCAATCTCGATATGTGTGTGTGTTGATGAATTGTCAATATCGATTTG
>NC_068994.1:54616270-54618425 GCF_001194135.2 Octopus bimaculoides | reverse complement strand
ATTAACAATTTTGCCAAGTAGTTCAGTATGAAAAAAACCTTTATCGGTAAGACCATTTATCATCATAAATATAAGGGATTAGCAATTGAGTTGCTTCTCCAACATACTGAAAATTTAGAAATAGCAGTCAGAGAACTACTGATTCTAAACTACAAATTTTTCTCTAAAACGGATGGCGATATTTTTCATACTGAACTACTTGGCAAAATTGTTAATTATTAATTCTATTATTAATTGACGATTCCCTGCCCTCATTTCTTGTATACAAATATATATATATATATATATATATATATAAATATATATATGTACATACATATATATATATGTATACAAATATATATATATATACATATATAGTTTTGTGTGTATATGCATATTCTTACACAGACATATACACAAACACACACATACATACATACATACATACATACATACATACATATATATATGTACATCCATACACAGACATACTCTTATGTGATGATTGTATATACTGGAGAAAGAGAAAGAGAGGGAAAGAGAGAGAGAGATTGTGTGTGTGTGTGTGTGTGTGTGTGTGTGTGTGTGTGTGTGTGTGTGTGTGTGTGTGTGTGTTTGAGCGTGTAATTAAGAAAAGCTCGTGAAGTCCCACCGACGAAGGCTAAATTCAGAAACAAGCCTTTACATAATGGCGAATCATGAGTTAATCCTCAAACAAACATTTTTAGCTAGTGTATTCCTTTAGTTCTTAATTCTAATCCAAATTTTAATTAAGTCTCTCTCTCTCTTTCTTTCTCTCTCCACCCCCTCTCTCTCTCTCTCTCTCTCTCTCTCTCCACTCCCATCTCTCTCTCCACTCCCATCTCTCTCTTTCTCTCTTCCCCTCTCTCTCTCTGTCTCTAAAAATAGAAATAGATAGAAATGTATACGTACGTATATGTATGTACGTACACAAACACGCACGCATCGACGCACATGTATATATACGTGCTAATGCTCCTTACAACAATGATCAAAGAGCTACCTGATGCGTCGGAGGAGAGAAACAGCGCACACACACACACACACACACACAAATCCATATAGAAAAGATGATGCATAAAACATCAAAGCACCAAACATCTACGATAATATATTTCATAAGTATGTGTGTATACACACACACATACACACACACACAGAGTGGGTCAAAAGTCACGCACCAAAATATTTATATTACGTGCTTTGCAGCCTTTCGTCCGTCTGCATGCTCCGCGTTCAAATTCCGCCGAGGGCGACTCTACCTTTCATCCTTTCGGGATCGATAAATTAAGTACCAGGGAAACACTGGAGAGGGTGTAATGAACAGGTTCCCTCCCCCAAAATTTCAGGCCTTTTGCCTTTACTAGAAAATATTATTATTATTCATTTTGTTTACCTTGTACAAGTACGTGTCTGTTACTCATAATTTTATTTATCTTATTCAATTTTATATATACACAGAAAGAGATATATTTAAGAATTTACCAAAAATTGGAGAGGAACTGACTTGTCGTTTTAACATGTTTTCTCTCTTGAAGACATAAAAGAAAACATGTTAAGAGAGAAAACATGTTAAAGAGACAGGTCAGTTCCTCTCTAACTTTTTGTAAATTCTTAAATATATCTCTTTCTGTCTATATATATATACTATCAAACAAACATATATGTATGTAATATATATATGTAAGGAAGAGCCTCTCCAATGCCTAAATCCGCATATATTACGTAATTTTTCTTTTAGAATTTTCGCGTAAACTGACGTCGCAAATAGAGATGGTACGAAAACTTGTGTAACTGATAACTAAAGATGCGTTAAGGAATTTTCTTTATCTTCTTTTCGTTGGATTATTTACTCTTCGCCAAACCATATGACGGTAGAATCGTCGTGAAATTTCACAACGATTATACCGTCAACCAGAAGTATTCCGGCCTTGGCTTGGATCCCGACAATGTTGGTAACCCAGTATTCGGGTCGAGCGCTTCTCTGGAAACACCCCAACTTCACACCCAACAGACTTTATATATATGTGTGTGTGTGTGTGTGTGTGTGTGTGTGTAAGCACACATATACATACATATATATATTACATACATATATGAAGAGAGGAGAAACGGGAGGGAGAGAGACAAGAAGAGAGTGAGAGAGAAGTAA
>NC_068994.1:54612527-54615877 GCF_001194135.2 Octopus bimaculoides | reverse complement strand
ATATATATATATATATATAATTATTCAATATTAACAATTTTGTATTAGAAAACCAATAGAATTTATACAAGGCTGTAAAAGAAGTGCTCAAGATCATGTTTAGCAAAAATTAGGGCTACCTATGAGAGTCTCAAGAAATCATCAGATCAGCCACGGAAAACCCCAAAATCAAAAGAAGAAAGAAAAAAAACAAAACAAAAAAAAAACACCCAGAAAACCCAAATTATAAAAATATGGATTTTAATTAGAAAAATAGCGCCCATTTATTTACCTTATACGTAAGAACCTAGTAATTAGCTTCTCCACCTCTTCAATTCCTTCTCAAAGAGTAAACGAATTATCTTTATTCTTTGTTGTTTTTTTTCTTCTCTTTCCAAGTATATTTTGCTTCGAGCAAAATTCTTCGATTAATTGCTTTTCAAACTCCTACACAACGCATTCCATTATCATTCTTATGATGGATTAATTTGTAAATAATCTATGTTTGGCAGTGTCTATTTAAAGAATTAGTGTTTGGACACAATTCATAAGAGAGAATATTCTGCAAAAACATATGTACCAATGTGGTAAGAATATTTCGGTAACAAATTGGATTACAAACCATTTTCATTTTCATTGTTCGAGTCATTGGACTGTAGCTGTGCTGGGGTACCACCTCGAAAGGTCTTAGTCGAATAAATCTTATTCTATCGATCTCTCATGTCCAACCGCTAGTTTATGGAAACGGAGACATATATATATAGTGCACTGTTCCGTGATGGTAAGATAAGCAAAAAAGTACTCCATCATGTGAGAGATAAATATTATTTAATAAACACAATATATGTATTTATATGCTACTATTAGTTTTATGCGCTGTGAGAATGCCAAATAATATTTTTTAACATGTCTGGTGTCCTAGCACAATCATCAGACACTACTCACATGGCGCAACGAACTATATATACATACATATACGACGCATTTCCCTCAGTTTCCGTCTGCCAAATCCACTCACAAGTTTTGGTCGGGCCGAGGCTGTTGTAGAAGACACTTGCCCAAGGTGTCACACAGTGGGACTGAACCTAGAACCATGTGGTTGGGCAGCAGACTTCTTACCACACAGCTACGCCTGTGCTTAATTGTCCGACAACCTGTTTTAAATCTTTTAACATTGATCTCATCATTAAAATTCCACTAATTAAATGTGCCGATGCTATTTTCCTGCACGGTAATCATCATTAATGCTTTTGTAATTACTTTTATTACTGGGGTCAGTTTCTGATAACATAACGTTCTTCTGTAATTAATCGTAAATAAAGAAACTCGAGGGATTTTTGTCCTCTCCTGACGTCATTTAATACGAACGATAAACTGAATCACTCACATAGGAATTCATGATTCAATGAATTCCTCTTCAACAGCATATCACGTGATCACTTGATCGACCAGACTATCGGGTGTTGTCATACATCATTGGTCACCTTGTGCTTTTCATTGAAGACACTTGCCCAAGGTGCCACACAGTGGGACTGAACCCGGAACCACGTGGTCGGTAAGCAAGCTACTTATCACACAGCTACTCCGGCGCCTGTACAAGTATAACCAATTCGTTGGCACATAAACTTCAACGACAAAATCTTACATGGGCCTCCATGAGCCATGTGGATCCCGTTTGAGAAACACTGTTCAAGATGGTCAACCATCATGATGTTTATTCATTTCGATGCCACTCACAACCGTCAGCCAAAATTTCAGTAACTGAAATGTCTGTACTTTCATTAATTATGATGGAATTTTTTTCTGTGTTACAGAGTCATATCCGTTATCGCTACTTATTCTCACAAGAACATATGCTATCCTGAATAACAAAGCTTTTTCTCTTTTCATTAATAATTTCCCATTTCGATGGTGCTCTCTCACATATCGTAAGAAGATGATGGACATTTTCAAAGGGAACATTTCTACAAAGTTACCAGCAATAAGCTGTTCCCTTTTAACTGTGTTCATTCTCCCTTGACTTCTTCCTCCGTCATAAATTGAGAAACGTCAACCCTAGATTTAGCCACATCAAAGCATTTCTTATGTTTCACAGAATATTTTTGCGATGCATTAACACGGATTTATTTGCATTTCTCAAAGTAACATTGCAGCATTTACTGTACAGAGTTTCTTTACCATTTTTACCTCGTGGAAGCGAATGCTTACATTCGGGTTTTTGCAGTCATTTTTCCTTGAATGGCTATGCGTGTCACTGAGCTTTTCTTTTTTTTTCTTTTCTTTACTTCGAGTTTGCATCTTATCATATCGAGGGCAACTGATATACAAATTGTAACAAAGTTATTATGACTTGCAAAAAGAGACCGTTTATACACAAGCCACGATGCACGACAAACAGTAACGTTTGAACAGTATGGTTGCACAAATGGTGTACTACGATGCAACACACACACACGTGTGTGTATGCATGTATGTGTGCATATGTTTGTGTATGTACGTGCGTGCGTGCGTACGTGTGTGCAGAAAAACATACCAAAACAGAAAAGTTTATGAATTATTTACTTACATCAATTAACGCATATTTCATTAAAAAGAATGATAATCAATGACATAAAATAACTTATATAATCTACTAGCAGCTAAGCCCGGTTTCACCCGGTCAGAGAACGACGCGAAGAGAGAAATGAAGACATAAAAAAGAAGAAGAAGTGGATACGAAGTGGTGTTTGGGCGACGGATCTTGGTAGAACAAAAAGAATGTCATGGTGAGTTAGTAAGGAGAGCAAAGCAAGACTGGACTTACGTGGGCTGGCAGGACGATGAAAAAATTGCGGAGTTGAAATTGGAGCAGTTGAAGTTGCCGTTGTTATCATTGGAGTGCCTCTTGGTAGACAACATTCTTCGTCCTTCCTTCGGGTGCGCAAATAGAAAGACCATGGGGACAGCCAACGTACAGTTGTACGTGTGAGAATACTTGCTCTGTCAGATTCAAACCAACCGCTTCCACTGATTGTCCCTGCGCCTTGTTGATTGTCATGGAAAGTATGTTTTTTCAAGCAAATACAGTTAGAAAAAATATTTACCACAAGGAGAAAGAGACAAAAATAAAATAACACGTGTCAATTTTTTTTTTTTTTTCTAAAAACGTTCAATGACGTTAACTGGAGTTTGGGGTTCGAGTAGACGTCATTCCACCTTTTGATTTATCATTACCATTCTTTTCGTTCGATCTTATTTTTCCTCCATTTTGTGTTTTATTCTGTCCTTGTGCTGTTCCCTCTGTGTTTCGATCCTGTGTGGTTAATAAAAAAATTAAGTCGTCAGGTATGTATATGTATGTGTAGATGTGTATGCGTGTGTGTGTGTGTGTG
>NC_068994.1:54610020-54611391 GCF_001194135.2 Octopus bimaculoides | reverse complement strand
ATATATATATTCTTTTACTTGTTTCAGTCATTTGCCTGCAGCCATGCTGGTGCACTGCTTTTAGTCGAACAAATCGACCCCAGAACTTATTCATTGTAAGCCTAGCACTTATTTTATTGGGCTCTTTTGACGAACCGCTAAGTTACGGGGACGTAAACACACCAACATCGGTTGTCAATGCCTTTACGGTATTTCTACCGAATCTTTACGATCTGAGTTCAAATCACACTGAGATCAGCCTTGCCTTTCATGTCTACAGGGTCGATAGAATCAAGTACCAACTGAGCACCAGTTTAATTAATGAGAATAAATATAATTTCTAACGCAAGCACAAGGCCAAAAATGTTGTAGTCATCGTACGGTGACTGGGCTGCACTGTACTGCGACTCACCGTAAGTAAATTACAAAAGAGGAGCGCTAAGCAGTGATAAGTAAAATTGCGATGTTACTATCAGCCCGAATATGCTTGATGCACGTTCGAACTGGGGAACAAGCTACTCATCACATCGTTTGTCAACGAGCGAAATATATTTCCCCTGACAAAACGCAATGCGTAGCTTGTTCCCCAGTTCGAACGGGTATCAAACTTATTCGGATTGATAATAACATTGCAATGTTGTTGTTTTTTTTTTATCAAAACATATGGTAAAGTATGAGCGAACCCTGCTAAACATCATAATGTATGGGCAGCCCTTGGTAAAAGAAGTTTCTGATGAAAACGAAGGGTGTGGTTCACCAATCGATAAAAATGGGTAGGGAAGAAAATGGTGGAAAACTTAACGTTGACTGAAAAGCGGGGGGAAAATGGAGGGTGGAGGTCGTGTCGTTTGCCGCAGATATGCACTATGCGTTTTGATTTTGACCGATTAGTCAGAGAGGGCATATCATAATGAAAGAAAGGGGGCTGTTTCGAGTGAAAGTGATGCCACCTACTTCAACCCAAATCTCTAGGGATCAATTGTAATGGTTATTTTGCTATTGCTGTTGTTGTTGTTGTTGTTTGTTTGTTTACTTCTAATTTTGGGTTTGTCTTGAGAACATAATCATTATCATCGCATAATAATCATCATCGTCGTCGTCGCCGCCATCATCATCAGCATCATCATCATCATCATCATCGCTGTTGTAGTCATCGTCGATATTGTGATCGTCCTTCCCCGTCGTCGTCGTCGTCGTCAACCTCGTCAACTTCATCGTCGTCGTCGTCATCATCCTTACAAACTGACTGCGAATATAACTGTCCCAATGGAAATTGAACAATCGATAACGACAAGAATGGCATCTGTATGTGAATGTGTGTGTGGGGGGGGGGGGTCCCCACGCACATACGCACACACTCATATCCGCACACACTCCTATCCGCACACACTC
>NC_068994.1:54608467-54609361 GCF_001194135.2 Octopus bimaculoides | reverse complement strand
TCTCTCTCTCTCTCTCTCTCTCTCTTTCTCTACTTTTAATTAAAAAGTTAAATTTATTCACATGGCGATATCTGAATATTAATTCGAATTTTCTGCTTAGAATATTGATAATTGTATTTAAAAAATATTTGGAATTAATTTTATTTTTCTCGTTTTTTAAAATTCTCTTTTTAATACTATAGAGATTGCAGAAGCGTCTTCCGCTAATGTAATCGTCGCAACAGGCTTAAACAGACCGTGACATTTTCGAATTAGTGCAAATTAGTTTTTATTTTATTTTATTTTATTTTATTTTATTCATTCATTTATTTATTTTACAGTTGCTGCTGTAACGTAGACGGACAGAGACGATGTGTTCCCCCTTTTTTTTCTTCTTTCTGATTATCAAATTGGATTTGTGATTTGCATAACACTCTTAAAGGATATAAGATTTAGCGAGCTGTGGGCATTGATCTAGCGATATATTGAACTCGATAAACGGTCAATCCATAATTGCATTTGCGGTGAAGGAAGCAGTAACTCCATGATGCTGGAATTGCATCTCAAGTGTCTCTGAGATTAACTGGTCTGTTTTTTACAGGATGGTGGCGGATGGTCTCTTGTCATAGAGGTGCTGTGAAGAAAAGTGGTTTATATATAATCCCTAGCTTGATAATTGATGATTACGTGGTATGGTTCAGTAATACCGCCCAAGATATTACGATCACTGTATTGTCTCCCCTTGACGATAAGAAGGAGTCTGAACCGATTGTTTACCAATACCGAACTGATGATAAGTTTCTCAATTTAGTCTTATATATGAATGTGTGCGTGTGAGTATATATATATATATATGTGTGTGTATGTGTGTATATATGTATATATATATGTGTGTATATATATATATATATATAT
>NC_068994.1:54606526-54607838 GCF_001194135.2 Octopus bimaculoides | reverse complement strand
TATATATATATATATATATGTGTGTGTATGTGTGTATATATGTATATATATTTGTATTCTTCCTTCCCACTTGGATTGTTTAAATGTAGTTACAATAATATGTCCTTCTACTGAAATGAAAGAGGTGCAGTTTCGGCAACAGGCAGATCGGTGCTCGTTTTTTGTTCAAAGTCATTTAAATAATATTAATTACTGTCAGTTAGTGTATCCCCTGGCATACAAGGCGGTGTGGTATATGGTGTACAACTATAGTTTAAACATGCAAGTGTCGTCACTATCTTTACAAATCCTGCTGCGCGTCACTTAAAGGTTTTGGTCCTCCAGGATCTAGGAGTATAAATCGATCTACTTTGTTTTGGGTGTAAATCTTGACTTGTGCGCCGGATAATACGGTACTTGAAAGGTGTTTTACCCATGTATTCCAACACAAGAATTGAAAAGAAGATCAATCTTCTTCCATGGGAATGGAAGTCAAGCACGGTTTCACTTGTATGAAACAGAATTCACAGAAGAATCGAATCTTTCAAATGTGTTGCTCAAAATTCCGATTTTAATCCGTAGCAACACATATGAAACCATCTCGATAGAATGTCACGAACAAGATCGTCGAAAATTACATTAATTACAAATTTGAAACAAGCTCTTGACCGTAGAGTGGATAAACATGGATCAGTTTGTCATTGATAATTTAATCAACTCCATGACTAATCGGGTGAAAGCGACTACTAAGTACTGACACAGACTTCCATTGATTTTCGAGAATTCTTTTTTTTTAAGTGAAATTAATGTTGGGTTTTGTTACCATGGCTATAAAGTTATTTAGATTGCTTCTCAACCACATGACCTTAGGTTCAGTCCTACTACGTGGTACATTGGACAAGTGTGTCCTCAACTATAACGCCGGGTATACCTGTGACTTGCAAGTAGTCTTGCTAGTGGAAAGTTGAAACACGCCTGTCGTATATATCTCACCATGTTGGACCATTGAAGTCTACACATTTTTTCTCTCCGTTTTTTTTCTTTCATTCTCTCTCTGTTTTTTTTTTCCTCTTAATCCTTCCTATATATATCTTGTGTCTTGGGCGGATCATTAAGCCACTAATAAAAGAAATGTGGCGATTCTGTTTATTATTATTGGCGTAATGATCCACCCAAGACACAAGATTTTTTTCATCACACGAATTCACATCAAGAATCTTACAAACTAAATACAAAAACGAAGTGTATATATGCATGCGTGTGTGTATGCGTGTGTGTCTTTTGTGTATATATATATATATATATATATATATATATATAAATATATATCCTT
>NC_068994.1:54604551-54606381 GCF_001194135.2 Octopus bimaculoides | reverse complement strand
ATATATATATATATATATATACAGACACATATATACTTATATTAATGAAGTATTTTAAGTAGGAATAGTTAAGTGATATAAACCATTATATTTCTGGGGTGTTGGACCAGTTGTGGTCACTATACAAACGTACGCGCGTACGTACATATGCATGTATGTATGTATGTATGTATGTATGTATGTATGTATGTATGTGTGCATGTAGATGTGTGTGTATGTATGTGCAGGTATATATGTGTGTATGTACGTATGCATGCATGTATGTATGTATATATGTATGTGTGAGTGTATGTATATGAGTCGACGTGTGCTGCACGTTTTTGTACTTATATATACTTATATATGTAAGAGAGAGGGAGAGAGAGAGAGCGAGGGAGAGGGAAAGAGCTGGAGAAAGACAGAAACACAGAGAGAGAGAGAGAGAGAGAGAGAGAGAGAGAGAGAGAGAGAACTTTAGAGAGGTGGGCATATACATATTGCATGCGTAGGTGTGTACAGATATTTTTTCAATCAATAACTTCATCTCAACGCCACTTTCTCCATTATTTCTAAAAAGAAATTATTTGAAACCCATTAGATATTCCAAGTAATACATTGGTTCTAACAGGAAAATCTACATACAGAGCGCAGCGTATATACACACACATATGTGCGCGTATACACGCAGATGTTGAAAGTTTTTTTTCGATGAATTCATTTATAATTTGATGTTAGAGTTTTAGCTATGTCTTGTCGTAAACACTAAATCCTGGTCAAGCACTTTGGTAAGTTGTAAATATTGTATTGCAGTGATGCATGGATTTTAATCTGGTCTCTGAGACATCTGATCGAAGTATTAGTCGCAATTTGTCAGACGATAATTAATCTTTAAAAATATTTGGTGAAATTATTACTGTATAATAAGGTATGGAAATAGAAAGGTCTGTGTTGAGATCTTTCAGATTTATAGATCAAGAAATAGAGATAACCAAGATTAAAAACAGAAACGGTGTCTGTAATAATTGATGTCTTGACAATTGTTTAGAAATAGAGAGAAATATATAATAAAAACATCAGGACTATTACATATTGATAACATACGGAAAATATAACGACTATACCCCGTACAGAAAGGGAACGCTGAATACAGTAGAAAATACAACACAAAAACAAAATGTCGCACGCACCTAAGATACGCAGAATGAAATAGAAAAATATTTGATGATTTACATAGAGAAGAACCGAGAAATCGACAATAAAAACAGAGAACTATATCGAAAGAAATAATAATAAGTAACAAAACCAATAAAGAAGAATAAAAGAATTTTAAATAATACCCCAAAAGGGGCATATATTAGCAAATACTCAGGATGAACCGAGACAGTCCGTATAAAAGCCCGGATTATTTTGATACTTCAAAAAATAAGTACTTTTTCCAGTTTCTTGCCGCTTGCCTACGATTATATAATTAGTGTAGACCTAATTGACCGTGTTTCTGCCGAAGACAGTGGACAGAGAAAGGAGAAACACCAGCACCCCAGACTAAAGAAGGTCTTCGCCCACGTAAGGTGTTGTTATCTGTTTGGTGGGATATGAAAGGTTTAGTCCATTTTGGACTGTTAAACCCAAACGATAACGAAAGAGATCTACTACGGGCAGTGTGTGTGTGTGTGTGTGTATTTACATGCATATATATGTGTGTGCGTGTATACATATATTATATATATATATGTATATATATATGTGTATATATATATATGTATATATATATGTGTATATATATATATATATGTATATATATACATATGCATAAATATATATATATATATATATATATATATATATATATAT
>NC_068994.1:54603860-54604539 GCF_001194135.2 Octopus bimaculoides | reverse complement strand
ATTACGGAGATGTACTTGCATAGCAAGTGACCTGATCTGAGATCGTATGCTGGAACGAAAACAATTACAGCGTGGAAGGTGTTTATAAGCCATTTAAAATAACACACAAAATCCGTTAGATTCACTTCAACATTTAAATTTAATTTGTCAAAATATTTTCGTCGCTTTGACAAAATTCTGTGCTACATACCTATATACACATATATGCGGACATATATATGCAAATAATTACACACACACACACATATACATTTATACACAGGTGCGTTTATATATCTACCGCAATATATACATACACACAGCGACCTTAACCATTCTGAGCCTTTAAGTAAATGCTTACATGAGATTCCCCGCTTTTATATATCAATATTTGTATGTGTGTGAGTGTGTGTGAGTGTGTGCGTGTGTGTGTGTGAGTGTGTAAGTGTGTGTGTGTTTGTGTGTGTGTGTGAGTGTGTGTGTGATGGTGTGTCTGTGAGTGTAATTAAGTGCGCGTGCGCGTGTGCCAGTGTGTGTGTATTTCTGTGAGTGTGTGTGTGTAAGTGTGTGTATGTAAGTGTGTGTATGTAAGTGTGTGTGTGTAAGTGTATGAGTGTATGTGCGAGTGTGTGTGTGTATTGTGTGTGAGTGTGTGTGTGCGTGAATATGTCTCTGTCTGTGATAGTGAGTGTATGTGAGG
>NC_068994.1:54602415-54602816 GCF_001194135.2 Octopus bimaculoides | reverse complement strand
TATATATATAAGTATATATATACATACAAACATACATGCATATATACATACACACACGCACACACACTCAAACGCATATACACACAGAAGGACAGAGAAAGAATGAGAATGAATGAGACAGACAAACAGACAGACAGATAGATAGATAGATAGACAGAAAGACAGATAGGGAGACAGGGAGACAGTCAGACAGACAGACGGACGGATGGATGGATGGATGGTTGGATGGATGGATGGATAGACGGCTAGCTAGATATTTGAAAAGCGCAAGACACGCCGTATATCACCGTGACACCCTTACGGGTCCATTAAACGTGAAGTTCTACGCTATATACATACACATGCATGCACACAAATACACACGCACACACACGCACACACACACACACATACACTTATAT
>NC_068994.1:54601711-54602405 GCF_001194135.2 Octopus bimaculoides | reverse complement strand
ATGTGCGAGTGTGTGTGTGTATTGTGTGTGAGTGTGTGTGTGCGTGAATATGTCTCTGTCTGTGATAGTGAGTGTATGTGAGGTGTATGTGTATGAGGTGTGTGTGTGTGTGTGTGTGTGTGCGTTTGTGTGTGTCTGCGAGCGTGTGTGTCTGTGATAGTGTTGTTTGTGTGTGCGAATGTGTTTGTGTGCGCGCATGCGCGTGAGTGTGTGTGCGTGTGTGCGTGTGCATGTGTGCATTTTAGAAACGTTTACCTACGCGTATTTTGCTGAACTCGGCAAATACACAAGACAGACATGTGTGCCACGGATGTACACTAAGCATGGTGGTTTCTGCTGTGTAGATGGACCTGTTGCTGCATGCCGTCTGCAATAGGTGCGTACGCCATTGACACGACTGCCTGTACAGACGTGACGTCACAGATCTGCTGATAGAGACACAATACCTGGTAGCGCTACAAACTTGTGCAACGTACCTCCACACCGAAGCAAATCTCTGCACCGCCATATGCATCCACGCCGCAACAGCTCGCAATTACACTTCGCATATACATATATATATGGCTCTCTATATATACATACATAAATATAAACATACAAATTCTCCCTCCTCTCTACACCCTCTCTCTCTTTCTCTCTCTCTCTCTCTCTCTCTCTCTCTATATATATATATATATATATATATATATATATA
>NC_068994.1:54600469-54600949 GCF_001194135.2 Octopus bimaculoides | reverse complement strand
TATATATATATATATATATATATATATATTCATACACATAAATACATGAATATAAATATGGCTGTGTGGTAAGTAACTTGCTTACCAACTACATGGTTCCGGGTTCAGTCACACTGTGTGACAACTTGGGCAAGTGTCTTCTACTCTAGACTCGGGCCGAACAATGCCTTGACAGTGAATTTGGTAGACGGAAACTAAAAGAAGCCCGTTGTATATATATGTATATGTTTGTGTGTTTGTCTTTGTACCCTCACCATCGTTTGACAACCGATGCTGGTGCGTTTGCGTCCCCGTAAACTAGCGGTTCGGCAAAAGAGACCGATAGAATAAGTACTAGGCTTACAATAAATAAGTCCTGTGTTCATTTCGTTCAACTAAAGGCGGTGCTCCAGCATGGCCTAAAATGACTGAGACAAATAAAAGAATAAAAGAATATATGTGTGTGTGTGTGTGTGTGTGTGTGTGTGTGTGTGTGTGTAT
>NC_068994.1:54594213-54596713 GCF_001194135.2 Octopus bimaculoides | reverse complement strand
CACTCACAAAGCTTTGGTCGGCCTGAGGCTATAGTAGAAGGCCTTTTACCCAAGGTGCCACGCAGTGGGAATAAACGCGGAACCATGTGGTTGGGAAGCCAGCTTCTTACCTCACAGCCACACCTGTGCCTGTGTATGTATATACATATATATATATATATATATATATATATATATATACATATATAAAGAGAGAGAGAGAGAGAGAGAGACATCTATGCATTTATTGTGCTCAGTTACGCAAATGATAATGCAACAACACGATACACAATGCTGCGTGCAGTGTGTTTCTCGATATAGTAAATTAAACGTAAAAAATTTGAGCAGATAATAGAAATATTCCAATGTGTATTATGTACGCGCGTGCAGTAGTAGATCATGTGTGTGTGTGTGTGTCTGTGTATTCGTAAATAATGTGTGTGATATATAGTAATGTAATACTGGAGATGAAGGCAGAGTGAGAGAGAGAGAGAGAGACAGTGATGAAAGAAAGGAAGTGTTTGGAAGTGGCGAAAGAGGAAACGCTATCAGTCATGAATATTAGAGGGGGGAGGGGAAACCAGTGAGAGAAGTGGATGAGAGAGGTGAGGGAGTGATCGATATCGGGTGGTAGGAGGTGGATGACTTGGTGGTGGGAGTGAGGATGGGGGTGGGAGAGGAGCACAAAGGAAGAAGCGGAGGGAGGGGAACAGGAGGAGGAGGAGGAGGAGTGATTATTGTATGACACGAAGAATTCAAGGCTACGTTGGAGTGTTTTCTGTGGAAATGGCTTTTTATGTACAAGTGCTTGGGTGTGTGTCAGCGCGCGCGTATGTGTGTGTGAGTGTGTGTTCATGTGAGTGTGTATGCATAAGTATGTGTGTGTGCGGATGAAAATTTACAGGAGTGTTTATAAGTATATATAATATATGTGCATATGTGTATATGTGTATATGTGTGTATGTGTGTGTGTATCCTTTATTTTTTATCCTTTGTTTTAACCAGTAGACTGCAGCCATGCTGGAGCACTGCCTCGAATGGTTAAATCGATCAAATCAACACAAAGTTTTTCGGAACGCTATGCTACGGGGACGTACACAAACCAATACCGGTTGTCAAGGGGTGGTGGGCGACAAATATAAACACGCACAAAAGACACGGAAACTTAGATACATATAAATATATACGACGGGCTTCTTTCAGTTTCCGTCCACTAAGTCCACTGAAAAAGCATTGGTCGGCCCAAGGCTACAGTAAAAGACACTTGCCTAAGGTGCCAGGCAATAGGACTGAACTCATGAGTGCGCAAGCGTGTGTGTGTGTGTGAATGTGTGTGTGTGTGTGTGTGTGTGTGTGTGTGTGTGTGTGTGTGTGTGCTTGTGCGTGTGTGTGTGTGTGTGTGTAGGCGCAGACGTGGTTGTGAGGTGAGAAGTTTGCTTTCAAACAACAAGATTCCCGGTTCAGCCCCACTGTGTGACACGTTGGGCAAGTGCCTTCTACTTTTGCCTCGAGCCGACCTAAGCTTTGTGAATGGATTTGCATGCGCCTTATTTGTTTTTGATTTTTTTTTACTACACAGTATTGTAGGGTCAGTTGGCTATCGTCTTTGAGAAAAACAGCACCATGACGCAATTCACTCTGCCAGAAATTTGGAAACGACATGCTGTATTGCTTGGCATTCACGCCGGAAGCACCAATATGAACATTTCAGAGTGTTTGGGTGTCAATCTGAGAACAGTGCATGTACTGGGAGTGATAAAACTCAAACATCCACTCAACATGATAGTGTTTCGAAAGATCACTAGTGATGGCGACGTTATGTCTCCATTCATCTTCCCACACAGATTCAGACTCAACACGGAAGCCTACATCGTGTACCTCGAGGAGGTAGTGTTGCCCTGGGTGAAGAAGATGGCTGCTGTAAGACCCTATATCTGGCAACAGGACTTTGCACTATGCTACACAAGCAGGAAAACCCACTCATGGCTGGCAGACAATTTCTGCGACCACACCACTTCTATCATCTGGCCACTTAACTCCCCAGACTGCAACTCCTTAATTATTATGTGTAGGGCGCAGTTGAGGGAGTGACCAACAAAACTCGTTGTAACACCAAAGATGAACTGAAGGCAAGGATTATGGCAGCATTCACCAACTTAAACTAGGAGACCGTCCAGAAGAGTTGCAGGAGATTCCAAAGTCTTCTGGAGACCGTGGTTGAAGCTAATGGCGATTTTATTGAATCAATTTACTCTTTAGTATTTCAAGATATTTTTGTGTAATTTTGGTAAATATATCTGTTAAAATGAGATGTCAGTATTATTTTCATTTTTGCATAATTTAGACGACAGTTTATTCACCGCAACCTCTGTGTGTGTGTGTGTGTGTGCGTATGCGCGTGTGTGGGCGTACGCGCGCGTGTGTGTCTATATATATATATACGAGGTGATGCTGAGTAGTCCCTCGCTTTAAGGGTGTCGCGAAAGACCTAATTGGAGGCCCAGCCTTCGGAGTTCTTTTG
>NC_068994.1:54591909-54593808 GCF_001194135.2 Octopus bimaculoides | reverse complement strand
CCTGGTACTTATTCTGTCTGTCTCTCTTGAGAAATAAGAGAGAAAAAAACGAAAGAAAGAGAGGTAGAGAGAGAGACAGACAGACAGACAGACAGACAGACAGACAGACAGAAAGAGACAGTGACAGAGAGAAGTAGATGGCGCGAAAGAAACCTGGAGAGGTTTATAATTTCATAGTCTAATCAATGATACACAATCGATACATACGTAAATGCTTCATCCACGGTGTTCGATATTGTAAACAAATCGGAAGCATTTCATAAACACTATAGCTACACGGTGTGTGTGTGTGTGCATGTGTGTGTGTGTGTGTGTGCGTATGCGCGTGTGTGGGCGTACGCGCGCGTGTGTGTCTATATATATATATACGAGGTGATGCTGAGTAGTCCCTCGCTTTAAGGGTGTCGCGAAAGACCTAATTGGAGGCCCAGCCTTCGGAGTTCTTTTGCAGGGCTTAGAAAAAATGAAGGACCGTTGCAAGAATTCTATGAATCCGAGAGAGGAATATGTTGACTAAAATCGTAATTTACTGATGCTCCTGTATTTTCTTTTACCCAAAGCCAGGAACTTTTCAGCACCCCGTATTAACATATGTATCTTAGAGTCTCCAGTGCTGTTAACACAACGCGCAATACACACACACACACACACACACGCATGCACGCACACAATCAAGGTGCAGGGCAGTGTATATAATCCTTTACAAGGCGCGTGAGACAGAAAATACATTCTCGAGCCAAAGGCCTCTCACCTAATGCTTGCAATAAAGTGTATCCTGGGAAGTCAATTCATATGCCGGACAGCGGATTAAGTCAACCACCAGAGAAATCCTTATATATCAGTCATATTTAACATGAACTTATATAGTCTTTGTTGTTAACCAGTAGAGTTTTTTATATAGGGAGCGACAGAAAAACCTTCCGTAATTTATACTGCCTTCAGTGTGGTGCTAGCGAAGTTAGGCAGGTGGTAAGGGTATCTTCGCGTTGTTAACATTTTCCCTTTCTTTTTTAGTAGACATCATGATTTGGACTGGTGCACACAATGCATGTGCTGTTGAAACGGTTGTGAAACTGTAAAATATGGGAGTTCTTTTTACAGCACCCTTTACACACACACACACACAGACGAACTCATTCTTTTTTATTTATTCTTCCACTTGTTTCAGTCATTGGACTACGGCCTTACTGGAGCACCACTTCTAAAGGTTTAGTCCAAACACTCGCCCAGAACTTAATTTTAAGTTTGGTACTTTCTCCATCGTTTATGTTTTTGTAAAACCGGTAAGTTACGAGGATTTAAACAAACCTACACCTGTAATTAAGGGTGAGGTGGGGATGTCATGCGCAAGCAAAAAACACGCTTGTTTATACACTCATTCATATATATATTCCGTATACCATATTCACTCACAGGGTATTGGTCGGCCCGGGGCTGTAGTTGCCCAAAGTATTTCGCAAATGGAGCTGAACTAGAAACCACGGGATTCTAGATCACTCACCTATACTTGTCGATTCTACCTCAAAATTAATGAACCAGGAATTTAAATAAAGGATGCAATGCGTTTAAAAATACAGCGTTTGGTACACACACACACACACACAACGGGCTTCTTTCAGTTTTTGTCTACCAAATCCACTCACAAGTCTTTGGTTGGCCTGAGGCTATAGTACAAAACACTTGCCCAAGGTGCCCCACAGTGGGACTGAACCCGAAACGATGTGGTTTGGAAGCGAACTTCTTACCACACAGCTACTCCTGCGCCTGTATATTATATATATATATATATATATATATATATATATGAATATATATATATGTAGATATGTGTATATATATATATATATATGTATGTATATATATATACATATATATGTATGTATGTATGTATGTATGTAT
>NC_068994.1:54588682-54591652 GCF_001194135.2 Octopus bimaculoides | reverse complement strand
TATATATATATATATATATATATATATATATGTATATATATATATATGGTAGTGCTCTAGCATGACCGCATCCGCATTGTTGAAACGCATGAAAGAGAATATATCCAAGGAGGTTTGTGCGCTCACACTGGCTCCGTTGTGTATTCGAACTCACAACAGCGAGATTAAGGTTGTATGTAATGTATAGACACAAGACAACAACTGCAAAGACAAGAAGTTAACGAGATGCGTGTGTGGTGGTGGTGGCAGTAGTGGTGGGCATGGGGTACCGCCTCAGCCTGGTCTCTCGGCATGCTAGAAAATGCAGCTAAACACTCTCAAATCATATTCAATGGTCTTTAGAAAAAGAGGGTCACATTGCAGCAATATACTCCTAGATATACATTCATACGTTATGGTCATGACCGGAACGTCTTTGATCGTAGATCTATCTTACTCGATCAATGTTGACCCAGGGTTAAATAAAAACAAACAATTAGACAGCAAAAACAGTAGCGCTTTCATCATCATCATCATCATCATCATCACTATCATCATCATCATCATAATCATCATCATCATCATCATCATCATCATCATCATCATCATCATCATCTCCATCGTCGTCGTCTTCGTCATTGTCATCATTGTCATCATTGTCATCATTGTCATCATTGTTATCATTGTCGTCAGCATTATCATCATCATCGCCAGCATCATCATCATTTGCTGCTGCTGCTGCTAGTGATGGCGCTGCTAGCAGCAGCAGCAGCAGCAGCAACAGTAGCAACAACGGCAACAGCGGCAGCAGCAACGGCAACAGCGGCAGCAACTTCATTTAGCAATATAAAAACAACAGCAGCTCCTTGAGAATTTACAAACATCAATCACAACAGCAGCAACAACATCAACAGCAGCAGCACAACGGTCGACCATTGCAAAACAACAGATTCTAAAACAACAACAACAACAACAACAAACACAACGAGCCAGTGAAGGGGCGGCTACTTGAAGCTCGATCTGCTAAAAGTGACAGTCAAACACCTTACAGACACGTTTTCTGCTTTTAGATTGAACTTGTCCTGTGTTTTTTTTGGGGAGGGGTTTTTTTTCCTGTACTTGGCAAGGAAACAAAAAGACGTGATGGTCACGCCTGGAATAACTTTGGTCGTAGGTCTGCTCGATCAAGGCTGATGTGCCGGCGGTGCGGTGCAGCAAGCGACAGTGGTAACTCACAACTCAGCTGCGGCCATAACAGAATCATAGGGAAAGCATAACAGAAACATAACAACAACACCACAACAACAACAACGGCAGGAATATTAACAACGGCAGCAAAACTTCCACATCAACAGTGGCATCAAAACAGCAGCAAAACTACTACTACGACTACTAGTTATAATAGTAATAATAATAATAATAATAATAATAATACAATAACAATAACAACGGCAGTTACAATAGTTACAGGAGCTACTACTACTACTACTATTACTACTATTACCACTACTACTACTGCTAGAACGACAACACTAGCAGCAGCGGCAGCAGTAAGAACAACTAATATTCATACAGCAGCACCAACATCAGCAACAAACGGCGACTGCGAGTGAGAGGGAGGCAGCGACAAAAACATTTGTACCACGGCCATCACCATCATCACTAGGAACAACAACAACAACAACAACAACAACAACAATAACAGGAACAACAACAACAATAGTAACAATTGCAAACACAAGACCAGCAGCAGCAGCAACGAGAAGAAGAACAATAATAGTTGTTAGAATATTTTTTACGGTGACCGCAACAGAACCGAACAAGTGTTGTGGAAGCAACAGCAACAAGAAGAAGAACAACAACAACAATAACAACAAAACTACTACAACTACTACAGCTACTACTACTACTACTACTACCACTACTACTGCTGCTACTACTACTACCACTACTACAGCGACAACAGTAGTAGTAAAACAACAACGACAGTTATTACAAGAACAGGAACATCACCGGTAACAACAACAACAACAAAAGCAACGACAATTACTACTACTGCTACTACTATTACTGCTACTACTACTACTACTACTGCTGCTGCTGCTGCTACTACGGCTGCTGCTGCTGCTAAGAACAAGAGCAAACAACCACCACCACCACCACCACCACCACCACGACGACGACGGCGGCAAAACGGAAAGAATGAAGGAAAATTCACAGAAAACATTTGAATAAGTTGGTCTGAAGAAGAAGAAGAAGAAGAAATACACAAACAAAGACAAAAACTGCTTTATTAAAAGAGACAGCAGCAGCAGCAGCAACAGCTGTGACAATAACAATAACAACAACAAGAACAACGACAACAACAGTGAGAGAGTAGTAAGAACGACAATAACAACATCTACAACACGAGCGGACGGTTTGCCAACAGTAGTAGTAGTAGTAGTAGTAGTATATACATACATATATACATATATATATATACACACAATATACACACTCTACACGACATAACAATACAGTATATTAAACTATAATACATATACACACACATATATATACATATATAGACAGACAGACAGATAGATAGATAGATAGATAGATACATATATATACATACATATCTATACTTGCACACACAATACATATACATACACAAACACTTCAAACAGACTCTTTAATAAGCAGAACTAGTCTTACTTATTGCTCCCTCCAACTTTCTATCTATCTATCTATCTATCTTTCTATCTATCTATCTATCTATCTATCTATCTATCTATCTATCTATCTTTCTATCTATCTATCTATCTATCTATCTATCTTTCTATCTATCTATCTTTCTATCTATCTATCTATCTATCTATCTATCTATCTTTCTATCTATCTTTCTATCTATCTATCTATCTATCTATCTATCTTTCTATCTTTCTATCTATCTATCTATCTGACTGTCTGTCTGTCTAAACGCACACGCAATATCTACAATCATAC
>NC_068994.1:54585273-54586475 GCF_001194135.2 Octopus bimaculoides | reverse complement strand
AGTCGATTAGATCGACCCCAGTAGGCAACTCGTACTTAGTTTATCGACCCCGAAAGGATGAAAGGCAAAGTCGACCTGGGCGGAATTTGGACTCAGAACGTAAAGACAGACGAAATACCGCTAAGCATTTCGCCCGGCGTGCTAACGTTTCGGCCAGCTCGCCGCCTTACTGTATTGGATGGAAACTGTGCGAAGAGTGCGTGCCGTGTGTGGAGTTCCGTTATTGAGTTGAAAGTATATTTTTGGTACAATTATAGGTTATGTTTAGCAGAGGCTTCTTTTAGTTTTAGAATTTGGCTTTTGGTAATTTTGTTTCCTATTTACACCTGCCTCACGAAACAGCTATAAATCTCCGATCGGCGGACTTTCGGAATAGCTATCACTACCTTATGGAGAACAAAAAAGGGACAAGGAATCGGGTGGTTGTTACCTTCTGTGAAAGAAGTCCTTGCAAGCTGGCAGAATCATTAGCACAGCAGGCAAAATCCTCAGCGGTATTCCGTCTTCACGTTTTTAGTTCAAAATCTAGCGAGGTTGGTCAGAATCGATAAAATAAATACCGGTTGAGCACTGGAGTCGATGTAACCGAGCTACCCCTTCCCCCGAAATTGCTGGCTTTGTGCAAACATTTTAAACCAATATTTTGCACACACCCACTCCACCCCTCCATTCCGTGCCATCTCCCGAATAATACCTTTCTGCTTATTTTTGTTCAAACCTTGTAATGGTGTGCATGCCTTTCTTCATTGTTTTTCTTAAAAAAAACTCCTACCTGATGTTTTTAATAGTTATTGGTTAAGCTAAGGAGGTATTTAAACTGTCTTCACGTTCTGAGTTCAAACTCCCCCGAGGTCGACTTTGCCTTTCATCCTTTCAGGGTCGATAAATTAAGTACCAGTGAAGCACTGGGGTCGATCTAATCGACTGGCCTCCCCTCCCGAAAAATTTCATGCCTTATGCCTAGAGTAGAAAAGAAGAAGCATTGGTTCAGCTGGCGGAATTGTTGCTGCATTGAGAAAATGATTAGCGACATTTCTTTCGACCCCTTCATTCTGAGTTCAAATTCTACCGACGTCGACTTTGCCTCTAAATTTTTCAGGGTCGATGAAAGAAATACCAGTTGAGCAACGGGGGTCGATGTAATTGACCAGCCCCTTCCCCAAAAGTTTCATTCCGTGTGGCTAAAGCAGAAAGGGTTATTT
>NC_068994.1:54579673-54582772 GCF_001194135.2 Octopus bimaculoides | reverse complement strand
GGGGGGGGGGGGTCGATATTTTTTGCAGAAATAGACGATTATAGGCACAGGGGCGGTTTGTGATAAAAAGCTTCCGTGTTCAGTCCCACTGCATGACAAATTGGGTAAATGTCTTCTACTATAACCTTAAGCCGACCAAAAGCCTGTGAGTGGATTTGGTAGACGGAAATTGAAAGAAGCTCGACGTATATATATATACGTGTGGTGTGTGTGTGTATATATGTGTGTGTGTGTGTGTGTTTATTTGTGTCTGTTTATTTCCAACTACCGTTTGACAACCGGTGTTGGTGTGTTCACATTCCTATAACTTAGTGGTTCGGCAAAAGATACCGATAAAATAAGTACCAGGTTTAAGAAATAATAGTAATAAGTACTAGAGTTGATTTATTCAGATAAACATTTTTCAAGGCGATGTCCCAGCATGGCCGCAGTCTAATGACTGCAACGAGTCAAAAAAAAGAAACAGAATATTCTTCAATGAAGTGGACTGTTGATAAAATTAAGCAAAATAACAAGGTTTACTGCAAACATACAAACGGGAAACTTGTTAGATTTAATTTTATTTTAAGGTAATAAATAGTTTCCGTTGGAAAATTAGTATTCGTTTCATCATTTTGTATGATTTCCAAGAAATTTGATAAAACAGATTATAATTATTGTGTGCATGCCTTATTTTCTGACATTAGATGGATGGATGGAAGTTCCTGCTAAGCCGATTTAGCCTTTTTCAACTTCCCTTGGTGTACCTCTTCTAATTTACTAAAGGCACTCTAAGGCTTTTGTAATACTGTTGTATTACGATAGCATAGGCTTACGTGTACTTCTCATACTGACTTTCTGACATTACCCTTGGTTGAAAAGCATACTTCGAAAATTACCCGTCATATGACGAAAAACAAACACTTTGGTTCTTCCATATACGACATGAGAGAATGCTGGCTGCATTTTAAGCATAAGCCTGCTCAAACAAGCCTGACCTTAGGTTGAGTAGGAATAATATTTGCTACTGTTTACAACAAGCTCTTTACTTATAGCCTATAAACACTACATTTCACACACACACACACACACATACGTATGTATTCGGTTATTCCATGGTGGTAAATAGCTTTCAGACACATTTTTAGGAATGTTTTAGAGTGTTGAACTAAAGGCTTACATGATAATTCTTGGTATTGCGTACATCGTCCAAGGCGGAAAGCTGGCAGAATCATTAGCACACTGGGCGAAATGCTTTGCAGCATTTCGCCCGTCTTTACGTTCTGAGTTCAAATCCCGTCAAGGTCGGCTTTGCCTTTTATCCATTCAGGGTCGATGAAATAAGTGCCAACTGAGCAGTGGGGGTCGGTGTGATCAACTCACCCACTGCTCCGAAATTGCTGGCCTCGTGCCAAAATTTGGAATTAATATTGCGTATGTCAATATCATAGTAGGAGACATGTCATATGATTTGAGAATGATTCTTTCTTTTTGCTGAAAACAATGTTAGATTGTGTTTCATTCTGTAGCTGTTTGCTTATTGGGTTAGCATTGTAAACAAAATTGATGAACACACATGCCACACACACACACACACACACACACACACACACACACATGTGGGTGCGTGTGGCATGTATGCATGTGTGATTATGTCTCTGTACGTGCGTGCCTGTGTGGTTACGTCTGGGAAAATGTGTATGTGCAAGTATGCGCCTGCATGTATGTGTATATATGTATGTAAATGTATACGCATATTAATGTGTGCACATAAAATTCACTCTCATTCTTTCTCTCACCCTCTCTCTCTCTTTCACACACACACTCTCGTGTTCTCACACGCACACACACACACACACACATAAAAACACATGGTGTTGCCCAGTTGCCGAATATTGAGAGATATATTTCTTCAAAACTTAACTGATTTAGATTAGAACAAGTTTTATGAAATGGCTTTTTGTATGTAATGTTATTTAAATACAGTTTTTTTTTTTGTGATGTAGTTGAATCTTTTCCGGTATTCTTTGAAAACCGAATCTTTTGGAATCATTTACGTATTTCCAATATCAATATACAGGCTTCGAGTAACACGTAACTGAATCAACCTCACAGTGTACCTCGCATTTAATTTTTAGTTAAAAACACTCTAAGGTACTGCTCAAGAGATATCTTTCCCAGAAAGCTTCGCTATTTGTTGTACAGACATATCAAGTAATTATATTAAGAACCTAGAATAAGGTTGGACCATGAAAATTGTGCAAGAGCTAAGTTTAACATACGGTTATTAAAATTCATCATTTTAGGCGGAAAACCAGCAGAATTGTTCCCGCGCCTTGTAAAATGCTTAGCACATTTCTTCCGGCATTACGTCCAGATTTCAAATATTATTGAGGTCGATTTTGCCTTTCATCCTTTCGGGGTCGCTAAAATAAGTATCAGTTGGGCACCGGGGTCGATGTAAATATCAACATCCCCACTTAAGTTTTCAGGGTTTGTGCCTATAATAAAAAGGAAAAAAAATATTATCTAATGATCACATATTCAAAAAGTTAGTAGGCGGTTTCAAATACCACGGAAGACTAACAATTTCTATCTGCTGATATCAAATCATGTTTAAACAAAGTGCAATACTTTTGTCTGCAACATTATCGGGAGATAATTAGATTCCACACAAAATAAATTAAGAGTATATATTGAAAAGCAGTTCTAATTAAAATTCCTGAAGGTGGTGAGCTGGCAGAATCTTTATCATGCCGGACAAAATGCTTAGCAGCATTTCATCTGTCTTTATGTTCTGAATTCAAATTCCGTAATAGTTGACTTTGCTTTCCATCCTTTCGGAGTCGATAAAATAAGTACCAGTCGAGCACTGGAGTCGATAAAATCAACTTAGCTCATCCCCAAAACTGCTGGCCTTCTGCCGAAATTTGAAACCATTATTAAAATACCTCAATTAACCATTTTCATATCAATCCACCAGACAACTCGTATGGTTCTCTAAAACATACTTCCTGTTTCGAAGAGATCTTAATTGAAATCGTCTATAAAAATTTCATGTTAAAATGTGTCCCAAGAACCAGATTGCTGGTGGGATATTACTTTTTTTTTTACTAAATC
>NC_068994.1:54572915-54579184 GCF_001194135.2 Octopus bimaculoides | reverse complement strand
TATATATATATATATGTATGTATATAGTTTTTACATAGGTACATCGAATTTTATACATACATGTGTTTACATTTCCCATTGATTCTTGTGTTATAAACTGAAATTTTTTTATCAGTAAAATGTTACACGACCGCTTTTATGCATGGAAATAACAATTTTTGATCATACACACTGTGTAGCGTTTGTACATAAAAAAACATTTGATGTGAAATACATAACCGAATGAAGAAAATTTAGTAACATCTTTGTTGGGTACAGCTCACCACAAAAGGAAAATCGATATCGATTACTTTGTGATAGGAGTTAATGCAGTGTGGATTTACTGGCAGGAAAAGATGTACTATCTTCTGCCCTGCAAATCATACCATCAACTTCTACTCCAAGAGGGAACTTATTCAAAATGAGTTTTTATAACTTCCTATACGTTTATGAAACTCTGTGTAAGAACTGAGTCCATTATGAACTCTTTGAATATTACGTTCGCGGTTAGGATCGTTTTTCGTAAAGCCTTGCAACATTTCCTCTATAGGTGCCAACACTCTAGTCATAGTCTTTGAATTAACTAAAATGGAATGATTAGCGCTTTCATATCCACTTCGTACCCTGCAGCTCACTTTTGTTCTAGAAGCATCAGTTCTTCATTAGAAGAACTTTCGCTGTGGGGCCCTAGCAACTTGCCCATATTTTTCTCTACAACTTCAATAAACTTTATACATCATTTCCCAGTGTCACCTTGATAAACTTAAGGTAGACCTTCAGCTGATGAAAAAGAAGTAAAGTCGCGATGCAGTCTGATTGTATAATGTTTCTAGTCACAGCTCAATCCCAGGGGTCTCATTTCGTCTTCTGTCACGACTACGATATCCACAGCACTGATTATGTTGAATTTTTTCCTGTAGCCTCTAGTTTATAGGTCTGTCCTCTCTCTGTTACTTTCATAAGCTATCTAAAAGTTCTCAAATAATTTGCTTTGAAGTTAATTATCACACCATGATCGATTGGCTGCAACAAAGAACCTGCGTTCTTTGGGGATATATTCCACTTTCAAATCGTCAAAATCATCGTTAAGTCTCCTGGGTAACTCTGTCTATTGTGTAAAAAAGAGCAAAGGTTTTTTCGAAGTATCACATTTGACACCATTCCTTCCTTTCTACAACAGAGCGTAAAATGTTTGTAAACCGATCTTGGAAAAGGCTCTTAGTTATTCAAGCTTTCTTATTTGATCGCAAGATCGCAACTAGATTAGAATTTAGCGTAACCCTTACAAGAACTAGAATTTTCGCAGTGATAGAAGTGGTTTTGCTTTGAAAGCATTTTGCAACATTTCCTTTTACAAGAAGCGGCCGACAGTTTAAATTCTGGAAGCTTGATGCTAATATATGGAATTCTGCAGCTGAGTTTTCGCCACTAGAAATAAAAGTCTTTGCAGGTATGCGCCCCTCGGAGAAAAAAGACTCAATACTTAAAGACGGCGGAATTTAAACTCAGTATTTGAACTCAGGACGAAATGCCGCTAAGCATCTTGCCAGGTGTGCTATATGCAAGTGTATAAATAAATAAATAAATATATATATATATATGATATTGAGAGCAGCTTTCTTTTAAGTATGTATGAAAATCACGACTATGTTGTAGACTTAACTTTTTAATTAGGTATATTATATTTTCGTATACATCCATTAGTTCGTTTCAATGAAAGTCTTCAAGCTTACCATATTCAGCACCGTTTCTAAACTTTCACAGTATTATCTATCTCTAAGGATATAAAATATTTTGGCATTTTTTAATTTTATCCTTACAGTTGATAGACTTTTATACGACAATACACACACACACATATAGACTACAGTCAAGTAGGTCAATATCTTTAAGTACTTTCGGTTACACACTGCTGACAGTAACGATGACTTCCTGACACGCAAAGAATAAGCTACAAGTGCCTGTAACAATGGTAATCTAGTATTTCAAAGACAAGGCTGGCCCTCTTCCGGGCGTGTGTCGAGAGTATTCCTTTTCTATAGTACCAAAACTTTTGCTATAAAGAATAAGATTCTTGATCGCTTTGCTGATATGTGCACCAGACTTCCTCATACACGGTCAAACTATCTCACAGCATGAGCACAAGACAAAAGAGAAGATTTAGGAATATATACCACAAATCTCTGCCCTTGTTGCCCAAAGCATTGCTAGCCATGACTATTGTGCTTCAAAAAAAGCTCCCAAAAGCTGTTTGTACAATGCTTGAAATGAGGAGTAGATAGACAACCGATAACTGATGAAGGGTCGTTCTTTGTGTTACTTGTCCAGTTTTCCATTTGTTTCTCTCGTTGTTTGCGTATTCAACTCATTTGTTTCGTTTCGTATTTCATGTTTACTCTTCGTGATGTCCTGTATCCATATATGCATATATATATATATATATAGCTCGAAACGTCAAAGACTTTCCGTATTCCCGAGCGTCATACTAATATATACTTTTGTTATTTACACCACCTGTCCTCGTCTGTTGTTATTTTTTGTATATTCTCCCATATATATATATATATATATATATATATATATATATGCATATATATATTATATATATATATATGAGTATGTACTTGTGTATATACTTGTATGTGTGTATGTATATATGCATGCATGTATGCGTGCATATATGTATATGTGTGTACGCATATATATATATATATGCATATATATTTCTATATATATATGTGTATTTATCTTTAATATGTGCGTATATATATATATATATATATATATATATATGCGTATGTATACCTCTGTATGTATGCACATGTATGTGTCTATATATCTATATACGTCTGTATGTTGAGACTCACCCCCCTTCGGTCATGACTGACCATGGGATTGCACCTAGGAAGTTACCCTCCTAGGCACAAGTGCGGGCAAGGTTGTTTATGGAAGACCAGCAGTCGCCCATGCATACCAGCCTCCCCTCTTCACGCCACCAGTGTTATCCAAGGGAAAGGCAAAGTGGCCGATACAGCTTGGCACCTGTGACGTCGCAACTCATTTCTACAGCTGAGTGAACTAAAGCAAAGTGAAATAAAGTGTCTTGCTCAAGAACACAACACGCAGCTCGGTCCGGGATTCGAACTCACAACCTCACGATTGTAAGCTCGACACTCTAACCACTGAGGCACCCGCTTTCACACGTTTGTATGTATATATGTGTATATGTATGTATGTACGTATGTGTCTACATATCATGCGTACAAATTCTCTAACCTACAGCTGTGTCAGCCATCAGCTTAGTCGGTGCAGCTATTTGCGCATCAGAAAATATGTGTCACATGCTGTCACATACATAACTGACGCTGTTTGTGGCTGACAACAGGCTCAGCCCTTACTCGTCCTGTAGAAAATGTAATCGTCACCTGGTATGCAGAACTAGATAAACTAGATTAATGATACTGCACGAGTGCATATAAAGAGGAATAGCTGTGCAGCTGCATTCACAGAGCTTGAGAGAATTGGTTCGTAACTCCTTCAAGTTTTGTTGTTGTTCTTGTTCCACTTTTGATCTAACAAACCAGCGATGAAAGATTTGTTTTATATTTTTGACCCTCCTGAATATTATTATTATTTTTTGTCTGAAAAAGTTCATCTCAAACTATAATGTCCTATATGTCCTTCCTGTTTTTCTTTTCTTCTTTAAAATTGTACAATATGAATTGTGAGAGATTTAGCTAATATTTTTTTCTTAAACGTTTCTATTCGTTCTATGAAATACCTTGTAGGGTGTTGTTATCTACCACAAGTCCGCATTGACTTTGCAGAAAAATAAACATAGGTGGTCTAGACATGTCTAACTTGCAATTTTATTCAGGCATTATGTACCTAGGATTGCATTAATCAATGTGTCTTTAGAAAAAAATAAAGTGTGACTAGTTTGGACTGGATGTTTTTTGTTTTTTTTTTCAAGCTGGCCAAGCGTCTGCGTTGAGACTCTTCCCTCGTTACGTTTGTCGTACGTGCTTTGGTAGTTGCAACGGGTTGGCGCCCTCTACAATTAATTCGTCTTCCGTCAGGTACATTGGTAGAATCATTGAAGCGTCGGACAAATTGTCTTGCATTATTTGTTCCGGCTCTTTACGGTCAAAGTTCAGATTTCGCCGAGATCAACTTTGCCTTTCATACTTTTGAGAGTAATAAAATAAAGTACAGATGAGGTTTTCATGTCAACATTTCCAGACTTGCACCTTTCAATATTTCAACCCTTGTCCCAATGCATACCTTTTAAGGGCGCTAGATTTGCGACATCTTTAGAAAAGCAAAGGGCATTGCAGTAAGTGTTCCGGTTCTTTACGATTTGAGTACATATCCTACTGAGGTCAACCTTACCTTTTCGTTCTTTTCTAATCGATTCAATAAAGTACCAGTGAAGTACTGATGACGATGTAATAGATTTGCCCCTCCTTTCAAAATTGGTGGTCTTGTTCCAGAAATTAAGAATGTATCATTTTGTTGAACTTCATTCCATTACTACCATTTACGCCTCTGAAATATATATACCTTTGTGTCATTTCGCAACAAAAAATAAAAATGACTTCGGCGTGTTTGGCTATCTACCCCCATTACTTCATCTCTCTTTAACACGAGTATAGTTTTATCATTTCTTTTTACCAGGTTTTTCTTTTTCTGGTAATTTAATTGGCTTTCTCTAAAGAGGAGTAGGAAAAAAATTGTTGTTAGTAATTGAAATAGCACCGATTTTTCTCCCAAGAAATTATTTTTGAATAAATAAGACTTCTTTTAATAGACAAAGAAAGTCGGGTGAAAATTAATAGGATTGAATATACAGACACTGCCAACATTTACAGGATACATATGGGTTTCTACCATAGATTCTCTTAAGAACATTTGAAAGAAAGTCTGGCCGGCGTGTAGCACGATCTGTTTCATCGACCTGGACGGAGTATATAAAGCCTTGACCAAAATCGTGAAGCAGGTATGAAAAAACAGAGAATATGATTGAAACTCATTTATTTAATAAGTGAAAACAATATATAAACATTCTAGAATAAATTCTATAAATAATTAGTATTTGATGTGTCCTCCTTTTGCTTTTATAACCGCTTTTATTTGTTTTTGCATACTTGAGACGAAGTTGGCATAAAAACGGTAATAAAAGCAAAAGGACACATTAATTATTAATTATTGATGGGACAGACTCTAGAATGTTTATTATACTGTTTTCAATTATTAAGTAAATGAGTTTCAATCATATTCTCCTTTTTTTTTTTTTTTTCATATCTGCTCCATAACTTTGGCCAATGCTGTAGAACGTGTGCCCGGTCTTCAGGATCGAACATGAACCGAAACAGCTGTCAAAGTTGTGACATCATGAACTTGCCCAGAAGCTAGAACCTGAAGTTATGAGTTATGGTCAGGAATATTGGTTGTGGCGTTCACTGTTGACTTGTTATCATCACCCAGGGAGCCTCGATAAACAAGCTGTCAGTTACTGAGGTAGCCTCTTCGTCAAAAGGGATCAGATGACGGCCATCCTCTCATTTTCATCTCTTGTATCAAGGACAGTATTTTCAGCCTACTGTATCCTTAAGTTTTTAAGGAGGGATTTGAGGCAAGATTTGGAGGCTTCACGTAAGTTGTGCGACAGTGTAGAGGATCCGTCATTCAATCGATCGACCGATACCTCATTCAATCGATCGACCGATCCCTCATTCAATCGATCGACCGACCTCATTTACATCCATAACCAAATTAGATACAATTGATGTTAATCTCGTCCTCCTAAAAGGTATTCCCTTATCTCTATGTCAGAATTCATAGAATAAAATCAGTCAGACGAAAATATACAGTATACGATATGGCAGAGAAATGGCTCCAGTTGGTTTTAAAGTCAAGGTTCAAGGTTCAATTCCGTCTTCATTGCCTTTTTCCCAAAATTCCGATTAGCTACTCTGGGTCGAGTTATCCTTTTTGTTTATTGTTCTTAGATGTTAAACACAATTCTTTTACTTGTTTCAATCATTTGACTGTGGCCATGCTGGAGCACCGACTTTAGTCAAACAATCGACTCCAGGACTTATTCTTTGTAAGCCAAGTACTTATTCGATTGGTACTCTTTTGCCGAACCGCTAAGTTACGAGGAACATAAACGCACCAGCATCGGTTGTCAGGCAATGGTGGGGGGGGGACAACCACAGACACACAAATACATACATACATACATGCATGCATACATACATACATACATATATATATATATATATATA
>NC_068994.1:54568300-54572778 GCF_001194135.2 Octopus bimaculoides | reverse complement strand
TATATATAATACGTATTTCGTTTGTCTTTACGTTCTGAGTTCAAATTCCGCCGAGCTCGAGTTTGCTTTTCATCCTTTCGGAGTCGATAAATTAAGTACCAGTTGCCAACTGGGGTCAATTCAATCGACTGGCTCCGTCCCCAAAAATTTCGGGTCTTATGCCTAGAGTAGAAAAGAATATATAATCAGACGTTTACATATTGCTCCGCCCTCTGTGGACCGAATGACAGGGTGAGTGACTATGGCAGCCGAGGAGAAAAAGACCACAAAGGAATTCTGCTTGACGCACCGATTAATTTCGTTATATTTTCGAAGACGTAAATACCTTTCGCAGTTATGCATGGATACATTCGCGTGTGTCGAGGGCAGCGCATTTCAGTTTACCAATATAAGGATAAAAGTACTCATTGTCGAGATAAATTAGATAGATACATACATACATACATACATATATGATAAAGTTAATACTATATATTCATATATCAATATTCTAATCACATGTATATGTATGTGTGTGTATATATTCAAATACATGTGTGTGTGTGTGTGTATGAATACAAATATGTATTCTTAAATGCATGCATGTATGTAATCATGTACATAAATATATTTACATATGTACACACATACACACATAAATATATATATTTAAATACACACATACATACATACATACATGCATACATACATATATGTGTATATATATATATATATATATATATAAAACATGCAAATGCACGCGCATACGTGAATCTCTCTGTCTCTTTCTCTGTAGTCTAGCACACATGTACGTTTCTGCGTGATATGCAATATTCGCGTGGGCGGATGCATTCTCGTTCTGCGTTCAGCTGCACTCTTTCACTTGTTTGCTTGCACTTGTGTGGACGCCACAGCACATCGCTCTTCACCGCTGCCGCCGGCGCATGCAGATATTCGTACGTGCAAGCTCGTGTGCATAATACATGTGCACTATTGAGCGCGCGTCGCATGAGGATTTCATTAAGTGAGGCTGAATAACCACTTGATGGCAATTTAATAATTAATAGCGGAGAAATAATGACGACGTCAGCTAAACCCACCCCTGGACACGAACATATGTGCACGCATGCATGAATGGCATGCAGTAATGCACACCTATGTATGCATGCATGGATGCATGCTTCTATGCAGACACACACATACATACATACATACATACATACATATATATATATACTGGCGCTGTCTTGTATATTTATGTACACAAACACACACATATATATGTGTGTGTGTATGTGCCTGTGTACATGTGTGTGGGGGTAGCTATACATATATATACATATATGCATATCTATCTTCCTGTTTGTTGTCCACTTGTCTGTCTGTCTCTCTTTCTCTCTCTTTGTAATTATAAATGTGTGTGCATGCAAGTGTATATATATATGTGTATATATATATATATATATATATATATATGTGTGTGTGTGTGTGTGTGTGTGTGTATTATATATGTGTTTATATATGTGTGTATATGTTTATATATGCGTTTATATAAGTGTAGTCACATGTCACATACAGCACATATTGTGTCTGTTCACACATATATATACGCGCGCTCATCAAAGCGGATATACATATGCGCATTCTTACATGAGAATGTATACACATTTAGTAATGCACTGATATATCTGTATATATATATATATATATATATATATATATATATATATGTATATGTATACAGTTGCATGCACGCATATACACTTATATTATCCTGCATCTATGTACATATATAAATATACACATATGCACTCACATACACATAAACATATACACTCATATTTATATCTATGCACATATGTGCATATACATATAGATTCTTATGCACACTCATGCATTAAATATACACATGTATTAACAGCATGGATATGCGCATGCACACAGATGCATGTAAATAGATAAATATATGCATAGATAAGGTGGATTTCCGTTGTTCGACGATGTGTAAACGATTGTTAGATTATGTGAATTACCTGCTCCTGAATTAACCTGTAAATAGCTGAGCATTCCACGGACTCAGCCGTTTATGTATACGATAAGCAGAATCATTAGTGGCACAGCGCAACAAGGCTAGTTTTTGAAAGAGTTACGGGTATAATCCAGCCGACGGGATTCTATACAGTTTCTTGTTGCTTTATTTTGGTTCCGAGACTAAAAAAAAAAAAAATGACGTTTCCCCAAGATGTCATACAATGGAATGGAACTTGGGGCCGCGTGGTTGCGAAACGAACTCCTTAATTATTCGGCCAAACTGCAGCCATGCATAGGAATATTGAGTTTTAATTTAGGCATATGAGGGAAAGGGTTTATTGGCTTGGAACAGGGTGTGCAGCGGGGTGCAAGCCACCCTTAAAACTTGGGTGAGGAAAGCAATGAAAACACTTTGAACATCCTCCTGAAAAACTTTTTCGCTAAAACGAACGGGAGTAAAAACATTTCTAGACTGGTCTCAAAAATCATTTTTCCACTTATGGATTCATCTGATTTGATTGACGTACAAATATAATAATAATTACTATTATTATTGTATCAGTGTTTTAGATAGCGAGCTGGCAGAAACGTTAGCACGCCGGAAGGAATGCTTAGCGGTATTTCGTTTGTCTTTACGTTCTGAGTTCAAATTCTGTTGAGGTTGATTTTGCCTTTCATCCTTTCAGGGTCAATAAATTAAGTACGGGTTGTGTACTGAGGTCGATCTAATCGACTGGCCTCCTCCCCCAAAATTTCGGGCCTTGTACTTAGAGTAGAAAAGAATCGTTAGCACGCCGGGCAAAATGCCATTAAGCATTTTACCTGTCTTTACGTTCTGAGTGTAAACGCTGCCGCGGTTGACTTTCCCTTTCATCCTCTCAGGATCGATAAAATAAGTACAAATTGAGTACTGTGATTCGCTGTAATCGACTGACTCTCTCCCACATATTTCAGGCCCTGTGCCTGTAGAATGGATTATTGTGTCTTTGTTTGTTTTATATTAAGACTGAAAAAGAAAAAAAAAAAATCGACCTTGTTTGTGAAAACTTTTGGACTCGGGTTTGCACCCCCTAAGAAAATTTCTGAAGTATTTTTAGTCGAATGAATTGACCCCAGTTCTTTTTCAGTTTTTAAAAATTTTTTTAGACTTTGTACTTATTCTACCGGTGTCTTTTGCCTAACCGCTATGTTACGAGGATGTAAAGAAACTAGCACCGGTTGTCAAGCAGCAGGGAGGGGACAAACACACACACATACACGACAGTTTCTTTCAGTTTCTGTCCACCAAATTCACTCACAAGGGTTTGTTGGACCCGAGGCTATAGCAGAAGGCACTTGCCCAAGGCGTTACAGAACCTTCGACCGAGTAGTTTGGCAGCAGACGTCTCCCCTCGCAGCCACGCCTGTATCTTTTTGTTTTGTTTTGTTTTTGTTTTTGTTTTTAGCAAAATAACCGATTGGTTAAAAATTTCGCTTCATAATCACAAGATTCTGGGTTCAATCCCAAGGCTTGGCTTCCTCGATAAAATACCTTTAAACACTGTTTCGACCAAGCCAAGCCTTGTGAGTGAAACTCGGTAAATGGAAACTGTGTGGAAGCTCGTTGGACGGCTTGTGTTTCTAATTTGAAAGGTCAAGCCTTGTTGACCTTTGAACACACAAAATGTGTTTTGGCTGATCGATTCTATCTGAGAATTTCGATAAGTGTACATGTCTCTGTGGAATGCTCGGCCACAAATATACATATTTAACGAGCAGGTAATTTAGTTGATCAAAGACCAGTTTCCTCATCACCGACACCGACGAAGATCCATTTGCTTACTTTAGAATAGTCAAACTAATATAGCACTAAAACAGGAATTTGCTTCTGTTGTTATTTAGCCCCTCCCCTCCCCGTCAAGCCGGCCCTGATCGAGGAGTCGTATAGTTACAAGAAAGTTCCAGCCATGACGTTCCAGCTTTATTTTTATTCGTTTCGTTTTCATAAACGACCAAGACCTTCACTGTTTCTTTCTTTTTCGTTTCACTCTCGCACTTTTTTTTTTAAAGAGTGGAAGGTACCGTATGAAGGTCTGCGAAAAATTTCGTTGCTATTTCTAGCACGTGGAACGATCACATGTAGCGGCTTCTCCTAGATACTTCAACGTCAAGAATATCGAAAATTCTGCGCATGTGTCAACTTGTATTAGCTGCTATGATCAAGTGTGCGTACTTAAACGCTGCAGCTGCTTTCAATACAAAACCAACGGCAGCAGCAGCAGCAGCAGTAGTAGCAGCCGTCACAGCAAGAGCAGCAGCGGCAGCAGCGGCAGCAGCGGCAGCAGCGGCAGCTATGTTCACAATGCTTTCCAGCTTAAACACAAGATCACAGATTCTGCCGGGTGGCGCGAAGAGTGATTATTTATAATATCGTCTGCAATATTTCATTGTGGCTTTATTTTTAGTAATTAAAACACCCCCACCCACCC
>NC_068994.1:54563658-54567775 GCF_001194135.2 Octopus bimaculoides | reverse complement strand
ATGGGGTAGGACCGCCTTTGGCAGTAATTACAGCTTGAATTCTACGAGCTGTGGATTCGTTCAAAGTTTGAATTGTTTCCAAAGGAATTTTTGTCCATTCTTCAGCTAAAACAGTCTCCAGTTCTTGTAGTGATGATGGTGGAGGATATCAACTCCTTACTTGCATTTTCTAAAATGCACCATAAATGTTCAATAATATTGAGATATGGGGACTGTGGTGGCCAGATAAGATGTTCAACTTCACTAGAATGTTCCGCGTGCCATTCAGTAACAACTTTCGCTGTGTGAATTGATGCATTATCATCCTGAAAGATTGCATAGGATGAATTTGATCAGATAAAATGCTTAAATAGTCTTGACTATTAATTCTGCTATGAAGGGAAACCATTGGGCCGGCGGATTTCCAAGATATAGCGCCCCAGATCATCACAGATCCTCCTCCATGCTTAACAGTTGGAGGAAGGCAGTCTGGGTCAAATGCTTCTTTTGGCTGTCTCCACATGTATACTCGGTCGGTGTTTGGAAATAAGGTAAAGGATGATTCGTCCGAGAAAATAACATCCTTCCACTGTTCTAGGGACCAATTCCGTAGGTTTTTACTCCATTCTAAACGCTTTGCAACGTTTGTTTTTGAAAGTAGTAGTTTTCTGATTGCAGCTCTCCCGTGAAGTCTGGCTTTGCGCATCTCCTGGCGAACAGTTTTTGTGGAAACTGGGTTCTCGAGGTGGTCATTAACCTCTGCAGTAATTTTGGGATCTGTACTTTTGTCACCCTTTCTAACAATTCGCGCAAGGTTCCGACGGTCCCTATCTGAAAGTTTTGGTTTTGTTTCGACGAGGAGGTTTCTGCCTCTTTCCCAAAGGCTGTCATTACTTTCGAGACAGTATATATATACATACACGCAAACACACGCACATATGTAGCCTTCGCTGTGGGATGTGGGATGGACGTTCTCATTATCACCAGTTTACTGGTGTTAAGAACGATTTCAGCATCTTCCTGCATTACCACGCTTCCTTCCAGTTGTCATCCACCCTCGTTCAACAGTCGCGAGCTGCATATTTACATCATTACCGGAAAATATGTTCTTTTTTGGCTCACAATGTAACACCATTATCCCCGATACCTCTCGCCCTCTCTCTCTCTTATCCATATATATATAAATATATCCAGCCATTGTGCGTGCGCGAACAGATGTAGAGTTAAGTAGATTTATTAGTGCTGCTATAAAAAAAATGTATTGTCTGCTTACCTGTGTGTATGAATATAAATGCGTGAGGGTCCTTTTCTGTGTCTGTTTATCTATCTGTGTCACTATGTCTGTCTATATGAAAGCGTGTCCGTCATCAGAGAGAGAGAGAGAGTGAATGAATGAATGAATGAATGAATGAATGAAAGCTTAACGAATTGGTAGACAGAATAACGGATAAATTGATGCATTGATAGAGGATACTGGGATTAACACGAGCACGCCCATGTGCTTGCATTCGTATACACAGACATATATGCGTACATATATATGCTTGTGCACACATGTATTCATACACGCACACACATGCATACAAATATATGAATATGCACATGCATATGTACATGCATAGATACGCGCACATACGTATATACGTACATCCATATATACAGATATATACACATACATATATACAGCTAGTAATTTCGTAAAACTAAAACTGAGATTATATGCGTATGTATGTGTGTATGTATGTGCATGTGTGTATGCGTATGTGTATGTATGTATGTGTGTGTATGTATGTTCGTATGTATGTATGTGTGTGTATGTATGTGTGTGTATGTATGTATGTGTATGTATGTATGTGTGTATGTATGTGTGCATGTATGTATGTATGTACGTATGTATGTATGTACGTATGTATGTATTTGCGTACGTATGTATGTACGTGTGTGTGTGTGTGTGTGTGTGTGTGTTATGCCTTGTGACTGTGTGATGAGATGTTTGTGAGTTCTGCGTGCTTGTAAATACGGGTATGGAAGTGCTGAACAAGTGAGTCTAAAACGAGCGATATACGGGTATTGTGAAGACGGAAAGAATTAATGCGATTGACTGGAACACCGATGAGGAATGCATGACAGGAGGAAAATCACGAAGAGATTAGATACAGATTTAGCTAAGTGTGTGCGTGCGCGCGCCTGTGCGTGCGCGCGCCTGTGCGTGCGCGCGCCTGTGCGTGCGCGCGCCTGTGCGTGCGTTTCGGGCGACATATGTGTTTACCTAATGTATGCGTGTAATGTGTATGTGTGTGTATTTTTGCGTACGTGTGTGTGTTTTGTACATACATATGTATATATGTGCGTGTATGTATGTATGTATGTATGCACCAGTGTGTGTGTGTGTGTGTGTGTGTGTTCTCTTTTATTTTGAATTATTTCAAGCTTTCCTGTAAGGAAGATGTTGCTTTCTTACAAAGATTATAAATCTCCACAGTTTGAATGTAGATAACAAAAACAATACCACGTACTGATCTTGAGAAAAGACTTGCATATTTATATTGTTCTGCTTACAGATTATATTTGAAATGTACCTGTTAATTAGTAAATTTCTTTACCTGTAACCTTAGCTTTTCCAGATTGTCACTTCGATATTTTCTCACAAAACCAAATGCATCAGTTATTATTGGATTAATTGTGAATTTACAATCCGGATATAGATTTCGAAATAGTTGTCCATCGTTGTCCATCGTTTTTCTCTTTGTGTTTGATTTTCGAAGAGATATTCACATCAACTGGGCAGCTGACCTCCATGATGGTACATGATGGTACATACTTTTTCTTGTTTGTTCTAAACAATTATATCCTTAATTTTTCACATGACAGAAGTTTTGATGGAAATGTTCCGCTGATATTTTTTGCGTTGCTGTTTGTGTATGTATTCCATAACAGGAAGAGACTCTGTATTTATTTTAGCGTCGTCTTTTGGGCTGACGATGACACTGCATATTGTTTCTGCATCAACGCCATGTTGCGTTGGGATGTAGTAACGTGACGACATTTTTAGGTCGTTGCTGATCACGTGTGATGTGTTCCACAGAAATGCAACCTAATTGATATTTTCGGTAGCGTCTCAGTGCTCCGAGGGCTTCATTCTCTCTTTTATTGATAAGATATTTTTCAGCAATCTCCTGCTCGTGTATAACATGATTGGTCTACATTTAGGACTTTTTTTTCATATACTTTTATTGACGGATGTTGTCATGGACAGTAGAGATAGAAATAAACTTTTCTGTGGGAGATTTGCAGTGTTATTCCCACAAAAATTTCATATAACAACGAAAAAATACGTGTAAAAAGTTCGATGCATTACTGCTAAGAATTTCATGGTATTGTGTAATTTACTTGGTAGGCAAAGCAAATTGTTGGCAAGAAATACTTTTAGTAAGAATCAGAAGCAATTAATTCCAAATTATAGTTGAAAGAAAATTAAACAGCTGCTTCAGCATATTGTATTTTTCTGGTATGCACAGGCGATATTCAATGACGGTATCGTTTCTGTGAACTTAAAATTATAAATATCATATTCTTTCAGGTTCCAGACATATCGGAAGAAAGTAGTAGTATTTCTGTGCTCGTGTTACGACACTTCAAGATTCGTTTGCTATACTTGCAAGAAGTCGAAAAATAGTAGCAGATATCCGCTTATAAAAATATAAACAAGACTGCAAATGGCTCTGCTCATTACTACTCCTCAAAAACTATTACATCTTATTTTCTTTTCAACTATTTCATATTAAAATGGACATGGAGAAGTCTGATCTCCTCAACAGTTGCCAATCAGAAATCATTACAATTTTGATACCCAAGACAATATTGTCCATTCGAAAAGTTCACTAACATATTAGAGTTGTAACGATATAGGCGGGTGCATATATAACACTAAAAGTATAGACACAAGGCCAAATGAGTGAATAAAATAGGTGACGGAAAAATACAAAACGAGACTTGAAAAAGATATGAAAGGTTTTTGGAGACGAAACTATAATATAGAGGTGACAACGTTTCGATGATTCACTAATCGTGCATTTCTTAAACACACACACACACACACACACACACACACACACACACACACACACACACACACACA
>NC_068994.1:54562661-54563504 GCF_001194135.2 Octopus bimaculoides | reverse complement strand
TATAAGTCTCTCTCTCTCTCTCTCTCTCTATCTTTCTCTCTCTCTCTCTCTCTATCTTTCTCTCTCTCTCTCTCTCTCTCTCTCTCTCTCTCTGTATATATATATATATATATATATATATATAATGTGTGTGTGTGTGTATGCATATTATATGCATATATACATACGTACATATGGATATATGTATACACGTATGTGTGTATATATGTATGTAAGGTACCTCAATACATATATGCGTGCATATGTATACTAATGTTTGCTTGTAACGTACACACACACACACACAACTGAATGCGTAATGTTTATATACCCTTGATAAACAGAAACATCACTGTTAGTAAAAGAAATCAACAATTCGCTGTTTCAATGTAAAAAGAACGGTTAACAGCTGACTCCAAGCACGGTTTGCCTCGCGTATCCTCCCTCAAAAGAACATCCACCTTCCCATGATACGACGTTCATTATAATAACATGAAATGCAGCCATCTGTCTGATTAATGATATGAGAACCCTATACAAATTAGACTGCATAAAGCTTGCATGCACAACCTGCGGCAATTGGGGTGCTTGCGGCAATTGGGGTGCTTGCGGCACTTTGTGTCTTTTTTGTATGGCATGCGTGACAGCATAATTATTTGAATATAATTTCTTATTTTTACTGAAATTTTGTAGTATTGTTCTTGAGATCACACACACACACACTCTCTCTCTTTCTCTCTCTCTCTGCTAACTGGAGCTAATTTTGTCTCTCTCTCTCTCTCTCTCTCTCTCTCTCTCTATTGCATTCTTTCATTTTCTCGGATGTGTGCATATATATATATATATATATATATATATATATAT
>NC_068994.1:54561383-54562607 GCF_001194135.2 Octopus bimaculoides | reverse complement strand
ACATATATATTCATATATATATATATATATATATATATATATATATACATATATATAATGTGTACACACGTATATATGTACCCATATATACATGTATCTCAAACACGCACACACTCTGTCTATGCATCTATATGTATGTGTCATTGTGTCATATACATACATACATATACATGTATATATATGCATACATATACCTATATACGCATATGTATTATACACACATGCATATATATATATGCGTACTTACATGTAGATGCATACAACAATATATATATATATAAATATATATAATATATATATATATATATATATATATATATATATATATATATATAATCAGGTTTATTCTTTAACAAGAATTCTTATAAATTCTACTTCGTTATAAAATGCCAACATGCATTGCTCATCAACCACGGCAGCCTCCCAATTCTAAACACACCAGAATCAGAAACGCTCTGCTGTCTACTCTGACAAACTTTAAAAAACAAACAAAAACAAAAAAACAAAAGCAAATTTCCGCTGTAATTTTAAGTGAACGAATATTAAATTTCACTAATAGCCACAAATAGATTCGGTTGGAAAATGATCTAAAAAAGTGATTGCATTATGTATAGGCTCTCATAGAATTGTATTGAGAAGGAACAAAATCTCTGTACTCGTTGTATTGAAGTTAATTCTCTACACGCATGCGCACACACACACATACCACACACCACTACACATTTGTTGTGTGTGTATGCATATTCGTTTGTAAATGTTTGTATATATGTTTGTATCTATGTGTCTATACTTATACAAGTACACATATACTTATACATGTGTGTGTGTGTGTGTGTGTTTTTATATCTGTCTACCTGTTCATCTACCATCGTACATACGTATCTATCTATCTATCTATCAATCTATCTTCTTATCTAATAGATATATGTATGTTTGTATTCATATCTATGTATATATTTGCTTATATGAATACGCGTGTGTATATATATATATATATATATATATATGTGTGTGTGTGTGTTTTGTATGTATGTATATGCGTGCATGTATGTGTATATTATGCGTGTGTTTTCTAAATGTGTGTATATATATGTGCATGTATATGTATTATGTGCGTGTGTACATCTATAAAATAAGTGTATGTATATATACTCATATACATTTGTACAAACCAACACACTTTCACACACACACACACACACACACACACACACACACACACAC
>NC_068994.1:54559364-54561373 GCF_001194135.2 Octopus bimaculoides | reverse complement strand
ACACACACACATACACACACACACACACACACACACACACACACTGACACCGAAGGATGTAACCGAATCTAAATATAAACTTAAAGAAGGATAGGTATGTGTGAGAGAGGGATGGGTGGAGGGGAGAAAATCGTGACATTACGTAGAGTAAATATGGCGAAGTGTGATTATAATGAGTTAAAAGTGGTGGTGGCGGCGGCGGTGATGTTGAGGAACATAAAATGGAAAGTGAGAGAAAAAGTGGGAAGTGTTAAGATATTTTTGAAAAGATTCTGGGCCTAAAGGGATGAGCTGTTGGGGAATGTGTGAAAACGTGGGCGACGGTGGTGGTGGTAGTGGTGGTGGTGGTGGTGGTGGTGGTTGCTATTGACGATGGCAACGAGAATGATGATGATGATGATGTTCATGTTACTATTGGTGATATTACGCAGTCCCAGTCCAGCCCTGATCCAGCTATTTCAACGGCACCAACACTGCTAAACGGTCGAACAGCGATGTTGAATGAGGCAGAGCCATCGTCCTGATTCAGACATGTTTCCTCTTCTTTCATTTCCCTCAACACCTTACTCTCCAATTCATGATAACTAGTACCGAGCAACCCTTTGGACACACGACTTTCTCCCTCCGTCGCTCTTCACTTTCTAGTCCGAGTGAATGTGCAAATATAATATTAACAACTATTATTACAGGTGTGTTTAAGGCGGCGAGCTGTCAGAATCGTAAGCACGCCGGACAAATGCTTAACGACATTTCGTCTGTCTTTACGTTCTGAATTCAAATTCTGCCGAGATCGACCTTGCTTTGATCCTTTTAGGATCAATAAAAGGAGAACCAGTTCAGTACTGGGATCGATCTAATCGACTCACCCTCACCTCAAAAACTGCTGGCGTTGTGCCAAAATTCGAAACCATTCTTATACCTGTGTTTGTTTTGATATTAAGATTGGAAAAAAAATCGACCTTGTTTGTTAAAAATTTCGAACTTGGGTTTGCACCCACGAAACAAATTTTGTTCCCGCATTTATTTTGTAGTAGTACTGTGAGTTGTTGGGGGTTGTTGGGTGTGTCTGGGTAATTGGAAGTTGTTTTCCATCTAAATTTGCAGACTGAAATGGGAGGTTGAGGTTTTTTGTGACAACAAACTGTACCCAATGCATGTCAAGGTTCTCATTTTTTCATTTGTTTAGTAATAATTTTCCTTCTTTGTGAAGATGGTCTGTGTGTATGATCTGCCGGGCCTGTTTCAATCATTTCATCTGTCCAGGCATTGGGGAATCAAGAACAGGTCCGTACCTACTTGGTAAGCCCCTCACTAAAGAAAAAAAAAGGGAAAACAATAAAACTCACAACCTCTTTAAATTTTGAGAGAACACTTCCCGGTCGGGGCTTCGAAAGCGGCCTTGTCCACCCAAATTTCTCTCAATTGCTTAGTGGTCATTGTACAGTCTGTTATGATATGTAAGGCATCGTTTCATGTTCTTTGTAGTCTCTTGTATGATGTAGTTTGTTGTGGAGAGATTGAAGGCCTTAGTACGACTGACATAATCCTTGATCGATCTCATATGTTTATCTGTCTGTCTGTATGTATGTATGTATGTTTTGAATGTTTGTGGAAGTGATATTCTTTAACACTTATAGTATTTCCATCTTCTGTGTGTGTGCGTGTGTGTAATGTTTGTAGTAAAGATATTGTTTGTAATTCCTAGTATTTTCGTCTTCTCTCTCTCTCTCTCTCTCTCTCTCTCTCTTTCTCTCTCTCCCTCTCTCTCTCTCTCTCTCTTTCTCTCTCTCCCTCTCTCTCTCTCTCTCTTTCACTGTGTGCGTGCGTGTGTGTGTGTGTGTGGCATGTTTATCGTTGTTGTTGAGTACGAGGTCTGGTTATGTTTTGATGTCGTCTGGTGTTGTCGGTAAGAAGGGGAAGGCAGTGGATTTGTTGCTATTTTAAGTGTGGAGCCAGGTTTTCAAAAGTGATTCACGCAGCGGGGCTGAAGTAGACGCAGATTAGTGTCG
>NC_068994.1:54553678-54558661 GCF_001194135.2 Octopus bimaculoides | reverse complement strand
TCTATACAAGGGGATTGGTGAACAGGGGTTGGTGCGAGTGAATGTGTGTGTGTGTGTGTGTGTGTGTGTGTGTGTGTGTGTGTGTGTATAAGTGAATGAGTAAGAGCGTGAGTGTGTGTGTGTGCGCGTGTATGTGATAATGTGAGTAAACGTGTGAGTGCATAAGTGAGTAACTGCTTGTGTGTGCGTGAGTGTAAGAGTGTGTGCGTGAGTGAGTGTCTGTGAGTGTATGTGAAAGAGAGTGAGTGAGAGAGAGAGAGAGAGAAACTGTGTGTGCGCGTTGAGTGTAAGTGCGCCTGAGCGAAAAAGTGGATAGGTAGATGGATGAGTGAGTGAGTTATTGTATGTGTGAGAGAGTAAATGAGTTGACCTGCGTGTGTGCGCGCGCACGCGTTTGAATTTGCGAACAAGATGGAGAGAACTCCATACAAAAGTCGAGTGCAATTATTTACTGTAGTGTTTCGATTAGGTACATTTTGGTGATCTCACTCCCATTAAAAAATTGCCATTAAAAATTGGGTTACCACCCCATTAAAAAATCGAGTTAATATAGCGACAAGAGAATTAGATCCTTTTGATTCAATACTTCAACGCATTGTTGACGTTTGGTCTCCTCAATAGGAATGGTAGGATTTGTTATAAAAAATATTATTAGATTCACTAAGATGTTTAGTTTTTTTCCATTTTCATATTTATTAATTTTTCCAGTTTTATATGATTTTTTTATAAAAATATTATCAGGTTCAAAACGATGTTTCGTCTTTTCACTCTTTAGGTTTATTAATTTTTTTCATTTTGTTTTTCTTGTTTTATTGAGGGTTAGACAATTTTTATAGTTGAAGGAGACGACCAAAAGTACCGATATTTCTCGTAAAACGGGGCGGGGTGGAGATGACCCGATTTTTTAATGGGGGTGAGATAACCAAAAAGTACCTTTCGATTATTCCCTGTTCCTTACTCTGAGTTTCACAAGCATCACCCGAGTTGTTCCATACATCCATCTTGTTGACGACCATATTGAATATTCTCATCTGCAGCGGGTTAGTGTATGGGGAATACAATATGGCTAATATATTGAGTTATTTCCATTCTAATATGACCATTGTCCAGTTTGCTTCTGTCCTCCTCCAGTTGTTTAACGTATGGGTGGTGGGGTATGTTGCATTATCATCTTTCTGTTACGACCACTGCCCAGTCTGTTCATGTTAAACTCCCGTCTTTGCTGTCGTTGTGGTCTTTTAGAATCAAATCAACTTCCTTATTCGAACGAACTCTTAGGCCTTCAAAGCTTTTTGTCGATCAAAAGACAAAGAGTGGCCCACAAACGCATTTGGTCAGATATACCATGGCGCCAGCTTGAAGCCAATCATTCAGTTCTCTCAAACATCTGATTCGTTCGTGCATATGTGATGCTGTTGTTGTTATTTAGGGCCGTGTTATCTCCGATCAAGCACACATATGATATCAAACTATGTGGAGTTACATTATATATCGTAACCTGTCCTTAAATGAGATGTTAGGGTATGATTTGAGGGAGATTTGACTGATATTTCTTGTAGGTCGAACAGCTGTGTAGAAAATCCTTCGCTGGTGGGGATTACAAAGATGGCGGTCATGGTGAACTCAGTTTCATTGCGATATTTACTGATTCTCTACAGTTTTTTCCAAACTATTCCGGCTTACCGCCTCCATTTTATAGAATATACGTCATCAACGACCCCCGTAAAGTCGGTCACAAATGAAACTCTGAAAATTAAATTAAATTTTTTTTTTTTAATAATATTTATTCCGGTATTAATGTTGAATATCTACAAAACAATAGAATTGATATTTTCTGCACGTCACGTTGCCTCCACAAACTTAATGCTTCTCAACAAAATAGTTTCAAACATGACATTCTTCAACAAAAGAAAGATTGTTATATAAAACTGCTGACTGAAGTTAAGGCTAACGAGATATATCTGGTTTCTGCAGTAAAAGGTTTAAGCATTTATTGTATAACCAAAATATGAATTGTATAAAAATATCTAAAATTACAGATTTATTCCTGTTAAAAATGGTTCTGATATGACGTCACTAATTTTTCCATATTTGATTCGATATTTTCAAACAGAATTCTGAAATAATTTTATTTGAATGTTTGGATGAGTTATGTTCTGATTTCCAAAGCTCCATAGCAACACTGAGCTCAGGTCCAACCGAATATGACCCTGGAAACGCAATTAGGAACTTCTTCTCAAAAATCCATCATCTCGGATTGAGAGTTTGTAATTTGGTACTGCAACCAGAAGTGATGGTACCTGTTCTTAAATTTGATCTTCAACTCTTCATGGTTTTATGGTTTTTAACTCAACCAATTTTTGTAATTACTTTACTTTCTTCATTTCTTGAAAATAAGTCTAAAATCCTATTTGGAATCAGCAAAAATATCTTCAAATCATTCGGAGAAACTGTTTTGTAAATATTCCCAATGATGAGAGTAGACCCGCATGTCATTGTCATATATTTCTGTTTTTTTTCTTTGAGTGACGAAAGATAGGGAAATTGGTAAAATTCTTCACATTTCAAATTGCAGTTGATAAGAAAAAGTTTTGAAACAAACTTTCATAGGACGTCTGAAATCCTTCGTGGACTAAACAGAATAGGAGACACGTGGCATGGAGAGTCGGTGAAGAGGTCTCACAGGGCGTTCTTCGTTTTAATAAAATTCACTTATTTTCCTTGCAGATGAAAATTAAACTTTAAGTATGACCTTATAATGTGCAGCCGTGGCCGTGTGGTAAGAAGTGTGCTTCGCAGCCTTTAGGTTACCAGTTCAGTTTCGATCATTAAACGTTTAGTTGTTATTTCTTTCAAACCAAAGATTTAATCGAACAACTCGACGCTGGTATTTGCTTTTCAAAGTCTGGTATAATTCTATTGGTCTCTCTTGCTGAACTGCTATATTACGAAGACATAAAAAAACCCAGCACCGGTTTTCAAATGGTGTGTGTGTGTGGGTGGTTTGGGGAGGAAATTACACACAAACACATACATATAAATATATACGACAGGCTTCCACACAGTTTCCGCCTGCCAAATTCACTCACAAGATACTAGTCGGCCCGGAGAAACAGTAGTAGACAATTGCCCAAGGTGCCACGCAGTGGAATTGAGCCTGAAACCACGTAACTGCAAAGCGAGCTCCTTAACCACTTGCCTACGTCTATTTATTTATTTATAATTCAGTTTATATTATTCGTAGAATAAGACCACATTATAACCGCGCTTCACCACCAATTTATATTCGTTGTCCTTTGATCTCCTCAACAACTCCCTACCTTCTTCTGCCTCTCTTCACAGCTTTCTAGCGCCCTCACACATGATGGATTCATAGATCTATACATATCGATGATCTGCATTCACTCAAACTAATCAAGCTCCGCCTTCGCTAAGGCAGAGGTATTGTTTTCAGTCGTGTTTCTTTGTTTGTCCATGGGCAAGATATCTCAGGAACCGCTGGTTGGTTTCGGATGAAACTTTCAGGGATGTTTAGCCTCGTAGTTGGCACGAACAAATTAGATTTTGGGATCTATCCGGTACCAAACTAAGATTCTGGATTATTTTTCTTGTTTTTTTTTTACTTAATTTTTGAGAGCGGTCAGGTCCATTTTTAGTATTCTCGTTTGTGAGAGCAGTTGAGTTTATTTCAGATATTCTCATTTTAAAAATCATCTCCGGCTAATCATTGAGAGGACGTTGGTGTCGCCTTGGCGGAGGTTTGCGCTCTCTGAGTGCTCTTGTTGATAATGTTTCTGTACAATATATTGTGTGATAAGTAGCTTGCTTACCAGCCACATGGTTCCGGGTTCAGTTCCACTGCGTGGCACCTCCAGCAAGTGTCTTCTACTATAGCCTCGGGTCGACGAAAGCCTTGTTCTACTCAGGCGTCAAATTTCATCAAAATCGATAAAACGAGCTCCACAATTACACTCACAGACAGAATTTCCCACATATGTAGCAGATGACACAGAGAAAAACAAACAAAGTGTTTGAGTATATCTCTATGTGTGTATGATGATGATGATGTCAGTTTTTCCGTGTCCGCAGATCACTAGAAAGACCGGCGCGCCCTCAAGTGGTTATGTAAATCGATCCTTATTGCACGAAGGGTTTCCTTCCTGTATGTACTTAGTGGTTCTAAAGTGAGTCAATCAAAGTAGCCCAGTCCAACTCTCTTGAGTTGGACGTCTGACTAAAAGACCAAAGTTGGCTAAGATGGCTGTGGTCACCATTTATTTATAGGTTTTACAATGGATTTGCCTTCTCCTCGATGAATTACTTTGCATGACTGGAGAGCTCCTGGAATTTCCGGAAGGGGTCAAAGAGGGCACCAGACCACCTAAGGGGCTCAACTCCTTGATTTGCTGTTGGGGTTGAATTCTTCTAATTTTTTCCTTCCTCAAGGCACTCGCAAGGCAGTAAAGGTTCGTGTTTGGAGTTTCTTCCATAACATTCTAGTTAATATATAGCTGGGAGGCCTTTGCAGGTGCTGCTAACCCGGATCAGCAGCGCTAGGAACAGTAGTGGCTGAGAGGTTATTCAAAACTCCTCGAGACCCTGGATCCCTCGAACCAGTTCCCCACTACCGGATGCAATTTAAAGCCACACCCAGGACACGGACACACACGCGCGCATACACACACGCACACATACAGCAACACATATGGCGGCGAGCTGGCAGAACCGTTAGCACACCGGGCGAAATGCTTAGCGGTATTTCGTCTGCCCGCTACGTTCTGAGTTCAAATTCCGCCGAGGTCGACTTTGCCTTTCATCCTTTCGGGGTCGATTAAATAAGTACCAGTTACGCACTGGGGTCGATATAATCGATTTAATCCGTTTGTCTGTCCTTGTTTGTCCCCTCTGTGTGTAGCCCCTTGTGGGTAGTAAAGAAATAACACATACAGCAACACGTGTGTGTGTGTGTGTGTGTGTGTGTGT
>NC_068994.1:54548583-54553668 GCF_001194135.2 Octopus bimaculoides | reverse complement strand
GAATGTGTGTGTGTGTGTGTGTGTGTGTGTGTCTGGGTAAATGTGTGTGTGTGTGTGTGTGTGTCTGGGTAAATGTGTGTGTGTGTGTGTGTGTGTTTGGGTAAATGTATGCGTATGCTTCGGTGAATGTGTGTGTGTTTATGTGAGTGTTTGGGTAAATGCGCTCTTGTGTGTGTGTATGTGTGTGTTTAGGTGAATGCGCGCGCATGTGTGATAAACATTCAAACACGCTACGCATTTATGCTTCATTATAAGCGCAAAAGCAATTCCTGTCTGCAAGCTCTTTAGTCGTGTTTGTTCGGAATGAAAGAGAAGAGCATAATAAATAGCATTATGGGTAATGCAATAACGTAATTATATTTGGAGATTTGTTGTAAATGGATTATCATGTAAAAATACTTGTAATGGAGGAATAGATGGATTGGAAGTCTGCAGTTGTTGGAATCTGTGTTCCTTACAAGGCGGCGAGCTGGCAGAAACGTTAGCGCGCCGGGCGAAATGCTTAGCGGTATTTCGTCTGCCGTTGCGTTCTGAGTTCAAATTGCGCCGTCATCCTTTCGGGGTTGATAAATTAAGTACCAGTTGCGTACTGGGGTCGATCTAATCGATTGGCCCCCACCCCCAAAATTTCGGGCCTTGTGCCTAGAGTAGAAAAGAATCCGTATTACTTACATATCCTGGTGGTTTTTTGTCTTTCAGTTGTTTTGCTGTAGAAATGGCCTGCTGTAGAAATTAACTGCATATAGTTTCTTTTATGGAGCGGTGAAATTCGAAGTAGATAAAGCTATAAACGTTAGCATGCAAAAAATTCCTTTGGACAGAAAAATGTCGAAGGTTGCCCGTGAGACTCGAACCTACGTCTTGTGTATACATGGTAGACGTTCTACCATAGGACCAAAACGTTCCTCCGAATTTTTACATATAATTCAGAAACTTTAATCTTACCAGAGAGAATTGCATGTTGCTGACGTCATAAGAATTTAGAAACTTCAAGCGAACGTGAAACTCGAAGCAGAGGAAGCTATATAAAGAATAGCTTGCAAATATTGTTTGTTACGATACGAAGCGCTATTGTTTTGTCTGTAGTTTATTATTGTGAGTTGTGCTATGTTGCATGACGGATCTTAATTGATGATTTCTGTACCTTTGTTGTCTGTGTGGCCCAGAAGTCAGTACATCTTCATTGGTGATCCTTGTGGATTTCTTTACTCTGGTTTGCTATTTCTTTGTAAAATGAATGTTTTTAAAAGTTCAATTCCCAAAACTATTGCCGTCTCTCTCTCTCTCTCTCTTTCTCTCTCTCTCTTTCTCTCTTCCCTTTCTTCCCCCCTCTTCTCCTTTCTCTCCCACTCTTTCTCCGTTCCCCTCCCTCTCTCTCTCTCTCTCTCTTTCCATCTTCTGTCTCTGTCCGTCTCTCTCTCTCTCTCTCTCCCTCTCTGACGACCTCTCTCCCCTTCTCTCTCTCTCCATTTCTATCTCACCCTTTCTCTCCATTTCTTCCTCTTCTTCTATCTCTGTCGGTCTTGCTTCCTCTCTCTCTCTCTCTCTCTTGGATGGTCTCTGTCTTTCTCTGTTTCTTTCTGTCAGTCTCTCTCTCCCTCTCTCTTTCTCTCCCTCTCTCTCTCTCTCTCTCTCTCTCTCTCTCCCTCTCTCTTTCTCTCTCTCTCTCTCTCTCTTTCTCTCCCTCTCTCTCTCTTTATCTCTCTCTCTGGCTTGTTGTCCAGTATGATAAATGGAGGAAATGGCTATGCTAGAGCTTGTGAGTTCAGAAGCAAATAAGAAAAATATATATAGTCAAGCGTAGAGTATATTATTAATGGTAAAGGAAAGAAAAGAAAAACAAAGAACTCGTCAGAGCGGGAGTAAGAGAAGGCGATGAAGCACAATATAAATGACTGTGTGGGAGAATAAAGAAAATTAGCCACGGCAAACAACGGTGGGAGAGATAATAATGGTGAACGGTGACAAGATACGTAAGATTCCGTGACGGGAATTCTTCAAGACCTTCTTCCAAATGTTGCTTCTTGTTTTGTCTTTTGTCAGTTATCTTGATGAATGGCGACACTCACTTCTTTCCACCAATGGCACACGACGTTGGCGGCGTTGTTAGCGGTGGTGGTGGTGCTGCTGCTGCTGGTGTTGTCGACGTGGGTGGTGAAGTGCGTATCGTGTGGCGGTGTTGGTGTTGCTATTTACGTTGTTGTTGTTGTTGGTGGTGGTGGTGGTGGTGGTGGTTGACGTGGTGGTGCTGCTGTTGGGGTTATGTCTGGGCGATGTAGTGTGCAAATGGTGTCTGGAGTGCTGATCTTGTTTACTGCGTTGTTATCGATGGCAGTTGTAGGGGTGGCTTGGAAGATGTGGTGTTGGTGGTAGTGGAGGTGGTATCCCTGTTTGTTGTGTTAGCAGGTCTTGGCAGAGGTAGAGATGACGACGTAAATGTTGTTGGTGGAGGTGTATGTGTGCGTGTGAGAGAGAGAGAAAGAGAAAGAGAGAGAGAGCGTTAACTTTAGTCTCTGGTAAACCTTCATCTAACTGACACAACTAACAGGGGTTCGTTGCCCATCAAACTACAACACACATCTGCTGCACCACCAACTAAACATGTCCGCCAATTCACTGCTTTGAACTTATTTTCTGTCAACTCCGAACGGGCGACAGAAAAGTTGACCTCGGTAAGATTTGAGCTCAGACCAGTCACGGCAGAAACAAATACATTGCATTGCTCCTCAAAGTTTTTTTAACTACCACCCACTTTTCTTTAATATTTAATGTTCACAAACTTAATTTTAGGCCAGGGTAAGGCGACGAACTGGCAGAATCGCTTGCACGCCAGGCATTTTATTACAATATTACACTAAGAAAAATGTTTTGGAAGTTAATATTTAATTAGGAGTCAAAGACTATAAAGACAATGAAATAACAATACAGATGCATCTCCAACTCCCTTTATACCCAGGACTCAAATAAATTTTCCATCGCCCACCAGAGGGCGGTAGCGGTCACATTGAAAAGCATAGCTCTGAAGTCGCTGCCATTTTCTCACCGAAGTGTCCATTGTTATTGTTCGTCTGCTTGTTGTTGCTTTTGTGCTTTCTATTGCACTTGTTGTTTGTGTCGTGCTTCTTGTAATGCTTGTTGTTGCATTTGTTGTTGCTGTGCTTGTTGTTGTTTTCTTGTGTTGGTCAAATATGACGCCTACAAGGGCTCTTCACGTGTTTGCTCTCCATTCTTCTTTCTTTTTTTCTTTTCTCTTCTTTTGTCTTTCCTATGTCTGCTGTGAATATTACAGAATTGTTGCGTGTAATTTTTAATATTTTTGCCTGACGTGTGTGTGTGTGTGTGTGTGTGTGTGTGTGTGTGTGTGTGTGTGTGTGTTATGTATTTGTGTGATGCTTGTATGTATGTGTCTACCTAATATATGTGTTTGTATGTGTTCTTATCTGTGTGTGCGTGTGTTTGTGTGAGAGTGTGTGTGAGTGTTCATCTGATATGTTTGTTTGTCTGACATGTTTGTGTGATGTTTGTGTGTCTATCAAATGTCTGTTTGTCTGATGTGTGATGTTTGTGTGATCGTCTGTATGGTGTGTATGTATGTAAGGGAGAGAGAGAGAGAGAGAAAGAGAGATTATATATGTTGCTGAATGTGTCGTTTGCTTCTAGCAGATGTTGTCTAGTATCTGTTGTTAAGAACGGACGGGCAAGACGAATTTGATAGATTATTCACTCAAGTCTATTTATTTGGAACCAAGTCTAGAAGTGGTTCATATATGGTCAGAATAAACACGTCTGCTTCGACAAAGGAACAACGGTGTTGCAACATGACCGCCATGTTAACAGCTATGGGTATTATATAATTTTTAGTGCGTGCAGGTCATATGAAAATAACGTTTAAAAATTGAGGGGCTGGGGAACAGAAATAACAACAGAGAGATTTATATCGTATTATTGGAGAATATGCAGATTTTTAGACCCGTTACTGTTATATATTACGTATTACATAGGGTTTACGTGTTGATAGACAATTTACTGTATGGTGTTTGGTGTTGGGGACGAGTCGTTGGTGGCCGGTGTAATAATGATATTTTGAAATCATAAATAATGTAATACTATCGAGACTTGTTGTGATGCAAGCTTCCGTTTTTGGTACTGTTGTTGGTGGTGTTATCTAACCCCAGGTCAGCGCTGATCGACCAGTCCTCTGATCATAGATGTTTCAAACAATCTTGACTATCCCGTCTTTTTCGAAGGCTCGAAACGTTAAAGACTTTTTCAATTCCCGAACGTTATACTAATACATCTTTGGTCGGCCCGAGACTACAGCAGAAGACACCCAAAACTGCCACGTAGTGGGGTCTGAACCAAGAACCATGCGGTTGGGAAGCAAACGCCTTACCACAGAAATTGCTGCTACTGTTGTGGCTGTTACCCAGGTTAAGCCTGATCGATAACTTGTATGATAAAAAAGATTTCCGGCCGTGACCATCCCGTCTCTGTCTTAAATACTAGGAACCCAAGACCAAAATCTTCAACGTGCCCCTGTCTAAAAAACGGCAGGGAGTGATTCAAAGGAGGTGTGCTGCTAATCCTAGCAAGTCGAGTAATATTTGGTAGAAGATGCTTCGTCTGGTTGTGTGACATGCACAGCTGAACATGTTACTGAGATTTATGATCAATGTAGTTCCAGCCACGACCTTCTCAGTTAACTTTACATAATAACATATCAAGAATTATATTAATTCTCTAATAATATCATTCCCTTCAAAAACAACAACAACAACAACAACAACAACGACAAAACAGATAACAAACAGTTGAGTCGTATTTTGAGGTGAGCGTATTTAGCTGTATGACCTGATGTCAATATGGACGCACAGACAACTGTCAGGAATTTGATATTCCTATCTAACTGGCGGTTAATGTAGACAGCTGCCTTGTTGCCATTTATCTTTTTTTATTATCCTGGGTTTAGTTAATCAGTTAGTTGTATGGTCAGCTGTGATCGTGTAATCCTATATACAATTATTACATACATACATACATACATATATATATATATATATATATATATATATATATATATATATA
>NC_068994.1:54547139-54548301 GCF_001194135.2 Octopus bimaculoides | reverse complement strand
TATATATATATATATATGGGTGTGTTTGTGGAAATATACATCCTTTTAACCATCATAGATACACATACATATATACACATACATATATATAAATACATACATACACATACATATATACATACATACACACATACACGCACATATATACATACATACATACATACATACATATATACATATACACTTACATAGATACACGCACATACATACATATACACATACATACACACACATACATACATACATACACACACATACATACATACATAATACACGCACATACATACATATGAAGTAATTTAAGTGTCAACGTAAATACCAAGGCAGATGAACAGGGGTAGAATGGTCTTCCCCTGAACTATGAGGCTGAAAACACGTCATTTGAAACCGTAATGTCCCCTTCTGAAATAATTGGTGTCAAAAAGCAGTTGCAGCTAGCAATTATAGTTCAGCTGTTACTGATCCCTGCCCCCAAGACTCTCACAACAACAACAACAGCAGCAACAACAGCAATTGTGACTGCAGTGACGGTGGTGAGGGTACATGCACGTAGGTGGTCGATCAATTTGCTAGAAATAACAACCAAATGTCCCTTACAACTCAAAGCTATCATTTTGATAAAGGGAATGTATGTTACATTAGATAAACACTTTCTGGAAACTCCTAGAAAGGCAGGATGGTCTTGGTCGGCACGTCTTTTATTTGAGGCCTTCTCAACTCATACTGAATTGGGGGAGGGGATCTGCAACAACAACAACAACAACAACAACGACAAGAACTGGGAGGGTTGGCTGATTAATAAAAACAAGGACTGTTTTTAAAATGTAACGAATTGTGTTAGAAAATGTCAAAAATGAAACTTGTGTCTATGTATATCTATGCATGTGTGTATACATATATATATATATGCACGCGTGTGTGTGTATATGCGTCTCCCCCCCCCTCTCTCTCTCTCTCTCTCTCTCTCTCTATATATATATATATATATATATATATATGAGTGAATGTGTATGTATACATACACATATATGTATTTGTGTGTTTGTATGCATGTATGTGAATATATGTATGCACATGTGTGTATATATATATATGCATGAGTATGTATATGTACATGCGTAGGTATATATATATATATATATATATATATATATATATATAT
>NC_068994.1:54546001-54546621 GCF_001194135.2 Octopus bimaculoides | reverse complement strand
ATATATATATATATATATATATATATATATATATATATATATATATATATAGGTATATATATATATATATATATAGGTATATATATATATATATATGCGTGTGTATTGGTGTGTGTTTACATGTGTGTGTGTGTGTATACATATGTATATACAAGCATTGCCCGTGGGTGGGATCTAACTTACTTAGTTGATAATTTGCAGTGCCCCAGCATGGCCACAGCCTTAGGGCTGAAATACACAAAAGAATAGAATTCCTTTTTTTAGTTTAAAAATTAAAATTCTAATGCTTCAAGAATGCTAATTTCATTGATGTTGTTGTTATTCATGTCTTCGGAGTTGCCTTTCGGAATGGCTTCAAGCGAAGCCATACAGCAATGGAGTATAACATTGCCAGGAGTAAAATTAAAGAAACAAACACAGTGAATATATGAAGAGATTTTGAAAAAAATTTAATATACACAAAAGATATATATATATATATATATATATATATATATATGTGTGTGTGTATGTGTGTGTGTGTGTGTGTGCGTGTGTATGTATGTATGTATGTATGTATGTATGGGTGGATGTATGTATAAGGTAATAAGATAGAGGTGTTAAGCCCTTGTTTTGCCTCC
>NC_068994.1:54541964-54545615 GCF_001194135.2 Octopus bimaculoides | reverse complement strand
AAATAAGTACCAGTTACGCACTGGGGATCGATGTAATAGACTTCCTCCTTCCCCGAAATTGCTAACATTGTGACAAAATTTGAAACCTATATATATATATATATATATATATATATATATATATATATACACACACATGCACTTAACCGGTTTCACATATGTTGAACTTCAAAAGCGTATTATGTGGTTATGTGGTATTGTTCTGCAAACTGTATCTTTTCTGGCCGTTGTTCAAAAATGTGTTTTATCGAGAAAAATGTGGCTCGCGTTGTTATCAGTCAATGTACAGATTGATTAGTTGATGATGGCCACGTGGTGAGGTAATGGAATTTTCTGTCAATTTTCCGCTACATCTGTGTGTGAAAATAATGTGAGGTCACGTTAAACTTTTTCGTCCAGTAGACATGTCATATGACAGTCAGAACAATAACTATAAAAAGTGTAAGTCGTGTTCTAATTTAGGGCTGGTTTAGCCTTTTCGTTCTATCCAGTATGAGCAGCTATTATGTTACTTAAGCAAGACTCTTTCGTGAATGATTCAGTCTCACCAAAATATAATCAAAACAGTTGCAAAAGGAACGTTACTTGTAAACTATTAGGAGTGCATAACTGTTATGTATAGAATGAAAGAACTCCAGTATTCATTTGTTTCTTTAAGCCTGGTATTTAATCTAGCGGTCTCTTTGCCGGAACGCTAAATTACCGGGACGTAAACACACCGACACCGGTTGTCAAGCGGTGGTGGGAGACAAACACAGGCACAAAGACGCACAAGCATGCAAATATATATGCATATATAATAGATAACAGATAGTCAGATGCAGCAAGGGTGAAAAGGGGTGGAGAGACAAGTGCATCAGAGGAGCTGAGTCGAGGAGATACGAGAAAAGCCGACTATGAGGATCAGACGCCATTTTAGGAGATTTTAGAAGAAACTTCACATGTCGAATAAAAAACAAATGTGCTCAGGATACAGTTTTGTAGAAGGTGGTTAGATATGAGGAAAGTTTTAGTCACGGGGCATCTGGACCCTACCCTGGTTGGTGACAGAGAAACGATAAAACATTAGCAACACGAAGACATTATTCCTCTTTGTCTGATTTCCCTAAGTTCACGCCAATGGTTACCGCGTGACCATCATCACGTGACCATCATCAACCAATCAATCTGTACACTGACTGATAACATATGGTAGCTTTTTCTGTTACAGCATGCTTTGTGTTTTTGCTCCACTAACGTTTCGTATTGTGTGTGCCTGTGTGTACTTTCATCACATTTTACTGATTTTTCTTCCATTTCTTTTCCCCCTTTGTCTTTTAAGTAAATCGCCACACAAACTGTTGTATTTCCTAGTGATGTCCCCCCTCAACTATGACCCTGTGGCTAATAAAAGAAATTACTACTACTGCTGCTGCTGCTGTTAATGCTACTGTACCTGTCTGTACCACTGTTTGGCAGCACGGAAACTAACCACAAGCGGCTCGCTTTGTCTGAGCTCAACGGTTGTCTTAGCGTAGCTGTCATGTTATAAATGACCTCCTAAACTCTGTACTTCACTTTTTCCGGTTAGCCTAATTTCTTCAATGTGATGACTTTATACATGTTTGTTCTATTCTTTTCTGGTGTGTTTGTTTGTGTGTGTGTGTGTGTGTGTGTGTGTGTGTGTGTATTCCTTTTTTTCACAAATTTCTTTTGTTTTTTTTCTTTGGCTGTTTAATTCGAGTGAAGCTAACTCTAACTGCCGTATAGAGAAAGAGCAGAATCGTCCATGATGCTCTGAATAATTTGACATTGAGATTAATCAAAACCACTTCAGTAAAGCGAAAGTACTTTGGACCTAGACCACACACACACACACACACACACACACACACACACATATATATATATATATATTGTATTATATTCGGTAGTAGTGTGTGTATAATAGACAAGCGGTTGCTTAACGAAGAAGAAAGAAAAACATGACTAAAATGTAATTTTATCAAATTTCCGTTAAGACTTTCCTGCTTGAAAACTTTTTGCAACTTTATTGCGGTGTGTGTGTGTGTGTGTGTGTGTGTGTGTAGTATCTGTATCTATGTATGTGTGCATGTGTGTATGTATATATGTGAGTGTACACGAATATATACACATATATTTGTATATGTATAGATTTGATTGTATATGCATATTTACGAATGTGTCCGTCTTATGTGTGTGTGTGTGTGTGTGTGTGTGTGTGCGTGCGTCTCTATACATGTATAAGCATGTACATGCATGTATGTATATATACACATATATCTGTATACATATATATTCACATGCACACACACACACGCACATATATATACGCGCGTGTGTAAATATATAAACATACTCGTATATACATATATATCTACACACGTGCGTGTGTATGTGTACTATACATGCATTCATTTTTATGTATAATCCCCAATCTAATGTTCTGTTGCTCAAATTCCTTGTTGATATACTTTGAGAGAATGATAAGAGAAGGTATGCAATGTGTCTGATGGTTAAAATAGAAAATTTGTTAAGCAACATTTGTCATATTTTCCACAGACCTAAGATAAGTTTGCAAATCTGTTTCTCTCTAACGATCTGTCTAGTTGTCTGCCTGTCTGTCTGTCTATGTATCCGTCTGGCCATCTTTTTCTTTCTCTCTATCCTTTTATCTATCCATATATGTATGTGTATGCGTGTGTTTGTCCCCCACTACCACTTGACAACCGGTGCTGGTGCGTTTACGTCCCCGAAACTTAGCGGAATAAGACAGACTTTAAAATAAAATGAGTACTGGGGTCGATGATTTATTCGACTAAAAATTCTTCAAGGTGGTGCATGGCCACAGTCTAACGACTGGAATAGGTAAAAGATAAAAGATGTTTCTTAAGATAATCAGTTAACATATATACACACATCTAGATGTGTGTGTGTGTGTGCGTGTGTTATTATAGTAACGTATCTATTCAATCTTAATGCGTTCTGGCAGATTTGAACGTGAATATGCTGATCACTGACGATTTACTAGTGTAAGAGAACTTTGATGTGGTGTTTCGGCCTCGTTGTGTGTCTTCTCGGTCATGGCTAACCCGCCAGAGCAATGAATCTGACAGGTGCACAAATTTTTGTTTATAAAGATCCACGAAAAAATTACTTGCTGATGTCTGCCGAACAGATAATGATTCCTGCTGTGCACGCAGAACAGCGAAAATCGAATCAATAACTTATCTATTGATTCTCGATTCGTTCTGGTACCCCCAGGTTGTATTGTATGTATTCCCACGAGGCCTAGAAAGACGGATCTAGAATTTCTTGCTGAACAACCTCTACTTATGATTTGTTTATTGCTTTCAAATGCTTGCGCTGCACATTCGCTCACTCCCTTCATCAAAACGACAATACCTGTAGAGCTGCACGGTTTTACCACATGTCAGGAATTTGTCCATGAATTGGTTTTATAGGCGCAAGCATGTCTGTGCAGTAAGAAGCTTGCTCTTCCCAACCACATGGTTCCGGGTTCAGTCCCACTGCGTGGCACCTTGGGCAAGTGTCTTCTACTATAGCCTCGAGGTGACCAAAGCTTTGTGAGTGGATTTGGTAGACGGAAACTGAAAGAAGCCCGTCTCTCACACACACACACACACACAC
>NC_068994.1:54539430-54541841 GCF_001194135.2 Octopus bimaculoides | reverse complement strand
ACAAGGCTGTATAACTTTTGGTTAGAATTCACCAGAACAACCAACTGAACGTAAATTCGGTGTAAGTGGCCGGGTGTTCCACAGACACTTGTATCTTAAATGTAACCAACATGACACTGCAGATGTCAGGGCTGAGCCCTTTGAATTAAGGTTCCAGTACATCCGACGGTCTTCCCCACAGTTTCCGTTTACTCAACTTTACTCAGAAGGCTTGGCTCAGCAAAACGTCTTTGCACAAGATGCAGCTGCTTAAGGTGCTTCACAGTGGAATTGAACCCAACCTTTTTAAACAGTTGCCAATGCGACACACGCGCACACGCACACACGCACACACACACACACACATACACACATGCTCGCACACATACAAGCACAACACACACATACATGCGCACATGCACACACATATATGCACACACGCACGCAGACATACACGCACACATACACGCACACACACGCATACACACATACACGCACACACGCACACACACTCGTACATACACACACACACACGCACACACGCACACGTTGCATAAAAGTGACAACCATATGTTTGATGTCATAACTAATATATTTCATGTTATTTTTATTTTTTGTTTTGTCCTCCTCAATATTAATTCTTTATAAACGGTGTTATATAAACAAACACACTTCGAAAAGCATATTGTACCCAATTTTTCAAGGGCTGTACGCTCATTCAGCGAGATTTCACCTAAAAGCAAAGAAAGAAACGAAAAACACCCCCCACCAACCCACCCCCAAAAAAGAAAGCTACATCATACAAAACAGATTTTAGACTGTAGTTAAAAACAAACAATATCACGTCTTTTATATACAAAGAACAAAAGTGTCGAACGCGTTTTCCTATTCTAAGACGGTATGCTTCGATTTGAAGAAGACTTGGTTGCTATTTCTGGATGATCAAGTCATTATCATTCGCTCTTGTTGTACCTTTTGGGTATCGCTGCAAGAATATTTCATTTTTTTATCTTTTATTTCTCAGTCAAACAAAGATGAGCTGCGTGTATATTTTTTCAAGGGTCCCAGTGATGACAGGTTACCTGTAAGAGGTTATCAACCCCAAATCCAAAACTCAGCTCAAATATTTTGTTCCAGAGCGAACATCGCTACAGGAAACCTAAGGGCCAGCCAGAAGATCTTTTTTAAACCAGATAAACGGTTTAAGTTTGCCATCCAATAACGAGTAGAATTTAATATAACTGCCTAAATCAGTGGTTCTCAACCTTTTTAATATCCGGACTATATCCAGAACATGGATACTTTTTGGGGAGCCGCACCAGAAACAGTAAAACACAAGTTAATAGTAAGAAGCTTGCTTCCCAACCACACGGTTCTGGGTTCAGTCCCACTGCGTGGCACCTTGGGCAATTCTCTTCTATAATAGCTCCGAGCCGATTAAAGCCTTGTGAGTGGATTTGGTAGACGGAAACTGAAAGTAGCCCGTCGTATATATATATATATATATATACACACACACACACACACACACACACACATATATATATATATATATATATATATATATATATATATATATATATATATATATATATATATATATATGACCAGCTTTATAAAGCTGGTACTTTTCGTCCATGAAATCAGATTACTATATATATATATATATATATATATATATATTGTGTGTATGTGTGCGTATCTTTATGTCTCTGTTTGTCTTCCCATCACCACTTGACAACTGGTGTTGGTGTGTTTGTGTCCCCGTAGCTTAGCGGCTCGACAAAAGAGAAACCGATAGAATAAGTATCAGGCTTAAAACGAAAATAAGTATCGGGGTCGATTCATTCAACTAGAAATTCCTCAAGGTGGTGCCCCAGCCTGGCCACACTGAAATAACTGAAAGAAACAAAAGAGATAAAATAGTGGGATGGCCGCAGGAAGAATGGTTCAGGGCCGCACATGGTCCCGGGAACCGCAGCTGAAAGACCCCTAGCCTAAATTCACGACAAAATACCTGAAATGAAGTCGAACCCTACTAACAGTTGGATACAGAATCCTACCTTGCCCCCCTCGCTTCACCTCTACTGAAATGCAAACAGGTTCGGTAGCGAGGTGGACATTGGACATCAGTTCAGACAGGTTTATAAAAAACCCATTGTATAATTTAGCATTAACGCATGAATTATTCTCTTTTGAGGTATTTTTTGTAAAAATTGTCCTTTTGTATTTTATTTTCATTTTTGCAAGTGGAATGCGTTTAGTTTTCACCAATATATGTTTTATATGCAGGATTACGTAATTATTTTGTTTAGTGTTTTTTTATCTATTGCTTTCATTTTGGTTTTTAAAGAATTGATATTATTGAGGTGTGTTTTTTTTTTATTTATGATTCTTTTTTGTTTTGTAATTATTTTTTTTTTTTTTTTTTT
>NC_068994.1:54530531-54538158 GCF_001194135.2 Octopus bimaculoides | reverse complement strand
TATATATATATATATATATATATATACGTGTATATATATATATATATGTGTATATATATATATATATATGTATATATATGTATATATAAGTATATATATATATATAAGTATATATATATATATATATATATAAGTGAACAATCGCTATTTGCACTGAGGTAAATGCAATTGTTAAGTGGGTTTCGTGTAAATAGCCAGTCGTGGAAATCTTGTTATGTAAACATGGTTATTGGTGCGGCATGTTGTATCGTGGTGATGGGATGTCTTGTTCTGTAAGTCACGTCATTCAACACACCGTTCCACATTATATTGACATGGGATATTTTGGTGGTGGTGGTGTTGATAGTTGTGGTGATGGTGATGGTTTTTTTGGGGGAGTGTTGGTTCAATTATTTTTGTTATACATTAGTCTCTAGTTACATTAGTTTTTCACAAGCCAGATAAGACCAGAAGGATGGCGACAAAAGCAAAAAAAGCTGCTAGACGAGTCGTGGCTGTTGTCGCTGCCTCGCTTTTAATTTGAACATTTGATTGTCCCAGGGGAGACGGTATGAGTGCAAACATGGCTGTATAAATACGAAGTTTTCTTCGTAACTGCCTGGTTTCAGGTTCTATTCTACTGCCCGATATCACCTTGGGTAAAAATCTTCTACCATAAGCTAATTTCGATCAAATATTTGTGCAGGGAATTCGGTTGAAACGGTAAATGAGAGGAACTCTTTCGAAGGGGTCATTCGTTTTTTTGTTGTCTATCCCCCAGGTCATATTTCATCGAGCAAGACCATGGTTAAAAGTATTCCAAACGTGACTCTTCTGCCTTTTCCCTATGTGCAAAGATCCCAAGACCACATTAGCAATTGTCTTTTTTGTCCGCCTCTGATGTGGCAGGGTATGATTTGGGTAAGATTTGGCAGCTATTTCTAACAGGCCGAACGACCGTCTAGAAGTTTCCTTATCAGCTCGAGGAACCATTTCTTTTCGTGGCTAGTAGTGTTAATCCCCAATTAGCTCGCAAGCTGAATAAAAATTCGTTATGTGCAACAGTAGTATTAGTTTAAAATGGCAATTTGTGAATCATCCTTAAAGCAAACATCAATGTAAGCCAACTCAACTGCGATATTCATCCTAAGTTAATATTTGTTAAATGATTTTATCTCATGACCCAAGGGTGTGTATCTGCTTTAAGTATGATACATAGAATGTTTTTCCTTAAATATTTCTGCTTCTATCATACATAATGACATTTTATGCAGACTGCCGGGTAATTGCGAAGTCATTGAAATTTCAGTCACTGTTTTACTACATCAGTAACAGAAATTCTTCCTTAACATGCAGTTGTCAGTGAATACTTACCGCTGTAAACCCTCAAGAGGCACAAATGCGCATTTAGGAATGCAACCACCACCGCGGGGCGGTTCTCGTCATCTGCTGATATATTTCTGTTTTCTAACATTATACCTTTATAATACATGTTATATCAGAACGAATGCCACCGTTGAGAAGACATTCAATGTATCTACTTTAAGTATTATGTACAGATTGCTATTTGAAACTAATACTGCTTCAGTCACATATTATATATATATATATATATATATATATATATATATAGTTTTATCGTTTTATTCGTTCCAGTCATTAGACTGCGGCCATGCTGGAGCACCACCTTGAAGAATTTTAGTCGAACGGATCGACCCCAGTGCTTATCTCCTTCTTAAGCCTGGTACTTATTTTATCGGTCTGTTTTGCCGAACCACTAAGTTATGGAGACGTAAACAAACACTGGTTGTCCAGTAGCAGCGGTAGTAGGGACAAGCACAGAGACAAAGACATACATACACTCAGCATATACACACACGCACACAAGCGTACGCGTGCGCGCGTGACGGGCTTCCGTACAGTTTCCGTCTAGTAAATTCACTCAGAGGGTATTGGTCGGTCCGAGGCTAAAGTAGAAGACACTGGTCTGAGGTTCCGGGCAGTGGGACTAATTTCGAGATCAATCGGATGCAATGAGAGTTTCCTAACCACAAGGCCACGCCTGCGCCTGTAGAGCAAAGTAGCTAAACTCCAGCCGCATAAATAAACAATCAAAATATCCCGCATGAATATTGATAAGCAAACACACTCATTCACTCACGTACTCACTCACCCGCTCTCTCGCTCAGCATATGTAAAGTCACGAATGCACACTTTCTATTTGATAACCGATAATCAATTAGTAAATATGTACGCCTTTTAGTTCCATAAAATGGTAAGGGCAGAATAAACAATGGAAATCAAGCTTAGCTCTTGCTCACCCTGCTGCCTCTTAAAAAGGAAACGCCAACTTTTCGGTGTAGCTCTATAAACGAGCTTGTTATTATGCAAACAAACTTACACACACATACACACGTGTGTATATCAGTGTGTGGCTAAATACGTATCTAGATGAATACGCGTGTGCGAGTGTGTATATGTAAGGTAGATAGACTTGTATATTATGTCGTAGTAAAGTAGTAGTTGTTTTAGTATTTTTTCCTTCTGTTGAATGCTTCTTTTTGTTTCCTGTTGCCAAAACCGCATTTCACACAATCTCTCCGTTCAAATAAGCACACATGCGCGCAAAAGGCGTGGCTGTGTGGTAAGAAGATTGCTTCTCAACCACATGGTGCCGGGTTCAGTTCCCCTGCGTGTAGCACCTTGGGCAAGTGTCTTCTACTATAGCCTCAGATCGACTAAAGCCCTGTGAGTGAATTTGGTAGACGGAAACTGAAAGAAGCTCAGAATGGTAACATATAAGATTCCAATACCTTGTGAGTAAGATCCAATTGTTTTTAATATTGGTCATTGCCTTTCTAAATCCATTATTAATCTTCCAATAGCCTATGAGTAAAATCCAACAGTCTTTGAAATTGGTCATTCCAAATACAGAGTTTATACACAGTGTTATTGAATCAAGGGTTCTAAACAGTTGTTGTTCTTCTTTCCTCGTGTGATATGTTTACATCATTCTAAGGTCAACTTGCCATTTTCATCCTTTAGACGTTGATAACATTTACCACTCAAGTAAGTACGCGAGTTTATCTAATCAACTGGCTCGAAGTTAGCGTGACTGAAACTGGGTAAGAATCAAATGTCCCTGTCGATAGGGACACCAAGTGTATTGCAAGCAACTGCAATATGACCTGATTCTCACACAAGCACTACTTCAAACCAAACTAGTATAGAATCTCCTCTTTGACCATTTCCTCACTACCAAACCAACCACGGTGGCCTTGTAAATTCTTGTAAATACTTTCTCTACTAAGTTCATCATCAGGCAGAGTTACCTCGCAGAACTTAATTTAGTTAAATATTGGTTTCAAATTTTGGCACAACGCCAGCAAGTTCGGGGGAGGGGACTGGTCGATTACATCGATTCAGTGCTTGATTGGTATTTATTTTATCGACTCCGAAAGGATGAACGGCAAAGTCGACCTCAGCAGAATTTGAACTCAGAACGTAGCGTCAGGCGAAATGCCGTTAAGCAATTCGCCCAGCAAGCTAACAATTCTGCCAGCTTGCTACCTTAGTTTAGTTAAATATTGACTTTGCCAAAAACATATTTTATTGTTTTTTATTTTTTTATTTTTACATGTAGCGTTTATGATTTGCATACAGAGTCAATAGATTGCATAATTTCAAAATTTTATAAGAACAATTAGCTATTCTCTTTGAGTTCTTAGGAACAGGATATTTGGTAAAGAGTATTTTAAGAGTTAACATTAACACACAGGTCATTCGATCTTCCGTTTCTGATTTGATATTTTACCGGGACAAAGTTTCTCCAACTCGAAGTGAAATTTATCTAAACAGATGGTGCATCTGTGTCAGGATGCAAGGTTATCACACTGACCCTTTACCTGCTCTTCACTACCTTCTGAGTTCAAATCCCTCTGTGGTCGCCTTTTCCTTTCATACTTTTCGGATTCGATAAAATACAGTACAAGTCAAATACTGGGGTTGATGTAATCGACTCCTCCCAACCCCACATAAACTGCTGGCCCAGTGCTGAAATTAGAAAGAATTAATTAATCAACACCAACCAATTAGCTCACTCTGTCGGCAATTATCTCCTCCCTTTATTTGTTTTAAGTGCAACGTTTCCCTAATTAACGCTTCCTTCTTTCCTAGCACAGAATCCATTTTGATTAACCCCATCCCACCAATTTGGTCATTACAAAGCTCTGCTCTCCATCGCCTTCCGTCTTTTTTCATATTCTTACTTTAGCTATTTTTTTGATTGTTTAGTAAAACATACATTCACCCCGTCGTTGAGTGAACTGCGACTGGGAAACTGGTTATAACAAGTTAAATATTTGTTTAAATCACACACACACACACACACACACACACACACACACACACACACACACACACACACACACACACACACACACACACACACACACCTCTCTTAGTCTCACTCTCACTCCCTCTCTTTCTATGTACATATATATACATACGTGTGTATGTGTTTTGTGTGTGTGTTCGTACGTGCATGCGTGTATGTGTGTGAGGGGAGGAAGAGAGAGAGAATAAAATATTTGCACAATAGATAGATAGATAGATAGATAGATAGACAGGTGGATAGATAGATAGATAGACAGACTGTATGAATCTGCGCGCGCGCTCAAAATCATGGCTTTCCTTTGAATATGAAGAAGGGTATCGATTGCAGGCTCGCTGGGAATTAACGAAGCCAATATGGGATAGGTAGGTCTAAGTGCAGCAGCCTGCAAAGGATATCCCCTTCCAGGTTCGGTTCTGTAGTGTCCCACGCACACACACACACGTTTTATAGGGTATCTTACAGCCTTGTGTACAACATCTCAAGTTTCATGTTAAAAGATAGATGTCAGGGTTAGTTCAGTCCAAGCTCTCTACTTCCTCTAATATTCAAGCCTCCTTCAGTAACTCGGTGGTATTTGAAACGTAATTTGCTCTGCATTGATTTTCACTTTTTACTGTATTTAAAGAAACTTAATAGAAGAAATATTTTTTTAAGTATGTATTATGTATTTGTGTTGAAATTTTACTTATATTTAAATTTATTGGAGCGTGTGGTGTCGTGGTAGGGATGTCTAAGTAAACTGGTAAAGTATCTAGCAGTGGTGATTATGTATTTAGATGAAGATGCTGATATGCTTATTGTGTCGTTTCTATTTGTGTAATGTAATGATGTAAGCTGTAGGAGCTTTTTAATTGATAAGGGAAGAAAGTAGTGATTAGTGTTGTTAGTCTGTTGTGCGTACCTTTTCTTTTCCATTTGAATAGGATAAAATTGCCTTTATGAGTACATCTAGTGAACGCCTATGATTTGGATTTCTGAAAATGTTTTATTCATTTTGACAACGGTTCGTTGTTAGAAGGTTACCTTGTAGTATTTTCACATTCAAAGGTTTTAATTGATTATATCTGCGTCAGTTATTATTCTGGACACATATTTCATGTTCCAATAACCGAATGAATATATTTAGCCAAAAGGGGTGTAACTCATTACCTAAATACCATTTACATATTCGATACAACAGTGTGCACACATATACACACACTTATGACAGGCCTAGGGCTGTTCTTACGAAATTTTACAAAGTCGAGTACTCAATCCAAGGCCTTGATGATATTAAGCTCCAACATTAGTAGTTTTCTTTTTGTTTGTTTACTGAAGGGACAATCGAACTTTCTTGTTTCCAGTACAATTTAAGCTACATCATTCATGCGTTTCAATCCTCTTCAGCTTATTTTTATTATTACCTTCCATTTTAAAGACGATAAATCGGCAGAACCATCAGCGCACAAAACGCTTAGCGGCTTTTCATCCATTTTTACATTTTGAGTTCAAATTCCGTCGAGGTCGACTTTGCCTTTCATCCTTTCAGGGTCGATCGAATAAGTACCCGTCAAGCACTGGAGTCGATGTAATCGACTGGCCCCAACTCCAGCCTTTTTGCCTATAGTAGAAAGGATTATTGAATTTCATTTTCAAATATTTCCTCTCCTTGCAAAAGAGGAAAATACATTTTTTTTATTTGCTTGTTTTGTTTTGTTTTTTTAAATACCTTTTTTTTTTATTACTCGTAATCCAAGCTGCAATGTTGAAGAGCAATATATTTTCCTCTAGTATGTAACGTACGTAACCAGCATAACTACCAGAAAAATTAGATTTACTAAATGGTAAAAGGTTGACCGTCGTAGATTAATAACTATATTACCAGTGTAGCGTGGTCATGGATAAACAAGGATATTGGATTCATGTACAATATATTTAATAAAAGTCTGTTTATGGACGCCTGTGGATAAACAAGTCGAGGAAAGCGATCACTGGCGAGGCTCTAATTCTCACTTGAAACCGCCGAAAGTACTGAAGTTTATCAACATAGGGAATTATTCTATGTTTGTGTATACTATATAGGCTTTCTGTATATGCTTTTATATGAGTGTGTAAATGTATTTAATTCGTGTAGTTGTTTGGTTTTCATCTGACTGAAGACATAATGGCTTCGTTTTACTTGTATGTGCGTGCGTGTATTTGTATGTGAGTTTTAGTAATCTTATTAGTTTACTTGTAGATACGTATTGCTTCTGGTGATATAATTTATTTAAAATCGAGCTATCCTCTTGTGTAAAATGGTTTATCGCATTTACATAGCGAATTCAATGCTGAATATTATGTACAAACTTCATATCTCATAACTGTTTTCGCTATGCAATTAGTTTGATGGAACTATGTAAGAAATGAAGATAAACATAATATTATTAATTCCTACTGACGTTTCAACGTAATGGCTGCTTGGAACCTTGCATTGGGTGGTCCAAATGCATATGGATGCTTAGCCAGAACGGATCAGCAGGGAACGCTTTATTGCATTGAATTACAAGGAACTAATGTCAAGAGTTGGGTAGAATGGTGAGGCATTTTATAAATACAACTGTACTTATGAAATGCAGGGTTCCAAGCAACCACAATGTTGAAATGTACGTAGGAACTAATTATATAGTGTTTATTTTAACCTCTCCTATATCTGATCAGTATTTTATGACTCGTAAAACCACCTCGTATTCTAGTTACTTAACCACTGTACTTCAGTAATTGACTTCAACTTAATTTTATTGACCTTCCAGCAGTATTTGAACACAAAACGTAAAGTGACGAGTAGAACATACATAACACTAAATACCGACATGCAAAGCATCTTGTCTGGCGCTTTTCAAATTAATCTCACGCACGCACACGCACACACACACACACACACACACACACACACACACACACACACACACAACATATCTATCCATCTATCCATCCATCTATCTACCTGTCTGTCTGTCTATCTATATCTATCTATCTATCTATCTATCTATCTACCTGTATTTATGTGTTGTACAAATCTGGTAATATTTTTTTCATTTCCAATCTTGTCACGATACATTGAAGCAACGAAATGGCAGCGATAGTTTCTATTTTTGCTTCTTCTTGTTGTTGTTGCTTCTTCACCTCGTAGTAGTAGTAGTAGTAGTAGTAGTAGTTGTTGTTGTTGTTGTTGTTGTTGTTGCTGTTGTTTCGAGAGCTGTCATCATTCTGAAAGATGCTTTATAGAGATTC
>NC_068994.1:54523407-54530521 GCF_001194135.2 Octopus bimaculoides | reverse complement strand
ACACACACACACACACACACACACACACACACACACACACACACACACACACACACACACATATATATTATATAAAACATGATTATACAAACAAGGCACTGATGAGGGTGATGATGATGATGTAATTGTTATTTTCAGCATTTTTAGTTTTCGTTCGTTTATCTGTTCTTCTCCCCCACCACACACACACACACACACACTTCTCTTTACGTAAATCCTGTCTAAAGTGATCGTTTTATCTCGACAATCATAAGAAATGGCCATTTAGTTTTTCCGAAATAAATAAATAAATAAATAAATAAATAAATGATAATAATTTTGAGGAAGGGGATTAGTTGATTACATTGACCCAAGTGTTTCACTGGTACTTAATTTATCGACCCCGAAACGTCGACCTCGGCGGAATTCGAAACCGAAACGTAGCGGCAGACGAAATATCGCTACGCATTTCGCTCGGCATGTAATAATAATAATAATAATAATAATAATAATAGCGCTACACCCTAAAGCAAACGTACACAGACTGTATATGAAAGGAAAGAATGGTGGCAGAGAACTAATTAATATAGACCATTGTGTAAGGAGTGAAAGGAGAACGCTTGCCGAGTATTTGATAAATAATGGTGAAGACTTGCTCCGAATTGAAAGTGGAAATGGCAAGACTGTATGGAACGCGAGAGGGTAATGTAAAAGTGATACCAGTGGTGATCGGAGCGTTGGGTTCAATCCCATTGAAACTTCAAAACTTCTTATGGCAACTGGAAATCCCATGCAAGACTGATGTGTTGCAAAAAGCAACCTTATTGGGCACAGCGCATATCTTAAGGAAAGTATTATCTGTTTGAGGTCCTTGTTGTGACATGGCAGATGACTAAAGACGCCGGTGCATTTTTACCTACACTGTGTTACGAAAGAAGGGGTAGTAGTAGTAGTAGTAGTAATAATAATAATAATAATAATAATAATAATGGTTTCAAATTTTGCCACAAGAGCAGCAATTTTGGGTGAGAGGATGAGTCGATTACATCGACCCCAATGTTTAACTGGTACTTATTTTATCGACCCTGAAAGAATGAAAAGGCAAAGTCGAACTCAGCAGAATCTAAACAATGAACGTAAAGACGGACGAAATGCCGCTAATCATTTCATCCGGCTAACGATTCTGCCTGTTCGCTACCTCAAGGTGAGTAATAATAAATAATTTTTAGTGTTGTTTTAATATTAACTTTCATCAATCGAAACACGGTGAAGTCATCACAACAGAGAAGTGTTAAACATCTTGTTCAGCAGATAATTGCGACAGACAAGAAGTTAATAAATCTAATTTAATCTTATCTAGTGTAATCTCTATTTGCCTTATTATAATCTTCCGTTAACTGCTAACTGGGACAAAATAAGTATTGTTATAATTATGTATATTTAGCAGAAGACAATGCAAATAATGTGAGAGTCTCGACGTTTTTGTTGTCCGATTATTCCGTGACCTGAAATTGATTAAATCGGTGAATTGTTGTATCAAACCTCTTGAGATTGAAGTAGTAAAATGTCCTGAATGCGTCTGATAATGGGGCCTCTAGATCAAGGGGGTTTAAGTTCGAATCTAGGGTAGGCATTTGCAAAAATCGATTTAACCAATCGGTTTCACCAATTAGTTTAAAATTCTACCAGCAAGGCGATGCAAGCATCGAACTTCTAGAAAACAGAGACAGTTCTCTTTCAAATCACGTTGCTATTGTCTATTTTCTTGCGCGTGCATATATATATATATATATAATATATATATATATATATAAACTGTAATTTTTGTATAATTATGTATTGTTAATATAACAATACATAAAGACGGGCTAGAGTTGAAGTGCTCAGCATGAGCTAGAATTCATCTTATAGTAAAAATGGATACATAAGGGTGGAAAATCACAAGACATATGGTATTATTCCTGTGATTTTCTACCCTTATGTATCCATTTTTACTATAAGATATATATATATATATATATATATATAGTGAGAATTTACAAAAAGACGAAGACGGGTGTGTAAACAACAAAAAGATGTATTAGTTTAATGCTCGGGAAGTGAGAAAATCTTTTACGGTTTGAGCCTACGCTCTTCCACAGAAAGGAACACAGAAATAAACAGAGAGAGAAAATAAAAAAAGGTTTGGTGGCCAGCGATCGATCATGGCGAATACTGTTCAAATGATTTGAACTTAAACTCGGAAATCTTTATCGAGGACTAGGTCCATGGGGTCAACAGAGGCTCTAAGAGAAAACCAGATGAGCTGATTATGGAGATAGGGATGCAGATAAACATGATTAGGCTTGATATATAGATAAGAATATATAATAAATATATATGCATATACAAATATATATCTATAGATACGTATATCTCTGTGTCTATGTATGTGTATTCTTTTACTCTTTTATTTGTTTCAGTCAATTGTCTGCGGCCATGCTGGAGCACCGCCTTTTAGTCGAACAAATCGAACCCAGGACTTAGTCTTTGTAAGCCTAGTACTTATTCTATCGCTCTGTTTTGCCGAACTACTACGCTACGGGGATTACGCTAAAATTTAAAACCAATAAAGTTGACCTCGGTGGGATTTGAACTCAGGGTATAAAGAACCGGAACAAGCAACATAAGGCGTTTGTTTCATTTGCTTTAGCAATTCTGACAATTCGCCATCTTTATCAGAACCAATAAGGTTTGAAGATTTCTAATAACGATGCAAGAGAGAAAGGTGATGGGGAGTTAATGCACTTCAGTGAATTACTGGTATTATTTTATTGACACCCGAAAGAAGAGGAACACAATATTGACCAGAACTGGAGGGGAATTCAGTAAATAGTGATTAATAATTGGATAAAAATGAATCTGTAATTATTTTTGGTTAAAAATAAAACAAAAATTCCCGAAAAATATAATTAATTATTAGTTTGGTCATTTAAAATCTGAAACATCCTGGATCTGAAATATTCATCAGTCTGAAACTGATGAAGAATTCGAATTAATTATACCATTCCTTGCTTGGAAACTGTTTTAATTAAACTTCATGTTACATGGCTAATCAGATAATTACACCATATCGAAAACAATAAAAGGTGTTTTATACACGCGTAACAGATAATTTCGTTACTTTGGGAGAACTAAATTTTAGGTTAATTGTTCGGCATCACTATTGTTTTCACATCTGGTTCTCTAAATCTGACATACCCAATAAAGAAACCATTTAGAAGCCAGACACTTTTCCGGGGGAGATGATTGTTGTTGAGTTTTTCTTTTTTGTGGTCACGTCATTTTATTTCACAAACTGCTTGCTTTGTTGTCCTTCCTTTTCTATCAAATCTTCTAAGTTTAGAAAGATAAAATTTTTCATCAGTGACTATTACTTGTATCTATTTATCTATCTATCTGTCTATCTGTCTGTCTATCTGTCTGTCTGTCTATCTGTCTGTCTGTCTGTCTGTCTATCTATCTATCTATCTATCTATCTATCTATTTGTTTGTCTATCTATCTATCTATTTGTTTGTCTATCTATCTCTATCTATTTGTCTATCTATCTCTCTATCTATTTGTTTGTCTATCTATCTCTCTATCTATTTGTCTATCTATCTCTCTATCTATTTGTCTATCTATCTATCTATCTATCTATCTATTTGTCTGGCTATCTATTTATCTATCTATTTATCCGTCTATCTATCTATCTATTTGTCTGTCTATCTACCTATTTATTTATCTGTCTCCCTATCTATTTATCTATCTATCTATTCATCTATCTATTTGTCTGTTTATATATCTATCTATTTGTCTGTCTACTTATTTATCTATCTATTTATCTATCTACCTTCCATTGTACACTTTTGCCATTGTTCCTTCCTTGCTTTATATTTCTACACTTTTTCACTCACGTTTCGCACTTGTCTGACTCTACGTATGGATCACGAGAGTAGTAAGTGATGAGTATAAGCAGTATGACACAACTAACACCGATGAATAGATTTTAATGTAGTAGAGGTAAAGAAAGAAAGAAAGAAAGAAAGGAAGAAATAGGTGATGGATTGACGAGGGAATCAGGAGTTCTTGAGTAGAGATACCACAAGACCATCTTACACTGAGGATCAAAGGCTAGTGTAGGAACAAGAGTAAAAATATGAGGGGTGCTCAAAAGTTGCTGGCTTTAAGGGAATCGCGAAAGGCCTGGTTGGAGGCCTAACCTTCCGGGTTCTTTTACAGGACTTAGAAAAACTGAAGGACCGCTGCAATAAGTGTGTGAATCTGAGAGGAGAATATGTTGAATGAAATAATTTACTGGCCCTCCTTTATTTTATTTTACCCAAAGCCAGGAACTTTTCAGCACCCCATCGTAATGTTTAAAAAAGAGTGAAGACGATCTCATGGCAGTGGATGAACAAGCGGAGTGTCTGGCCAAGTGACTTCATACAAGGAACGTGCTGTTGAGTGGCTTTTAGAGGTAGTGAATGCTGTCTCGTCACTTGCGGTAGACTGACGGTCTATCCATGAGATTATTAATTATTACCATCCGCTTCAAGCCATGGAATCGAAAATTAAACCGACTTAAAGCACTTTTCCTGTCGATGGTTCCTCCACCATTTCAGGATTTAAAAGACATTTAGCAATTTACCATTACTTACTACACCTTAAAAGCTGCTAACTTCGTGAATAATTGATTGCTTAGTTTTTCTTCCTTCGTTTCTTTGTTCATAATTCTAATTTTTTACATTTCCTTTGATCATTTTTTTATGTTATTCTTTTTTATTTATTTCTTTCGTTATTTTATTTGTTTTATTTATTCCTCTCCATGTTCTCGCTCTTTTTTCCCTTCTTTAATTCCTTAATCCTTTTTGTTTTATTTATTTATTTATTTATTTCACTTCATTTCTTTTCTTCTTCCGTATTTCTTCCGTTTTATTCATTTATTTATTTATTCATTCATTGACCTCTATTTCTTGCTTTTCTTATTTATTTATTCATTTATTTATTTATTTATTTATTTATTTATTTATTCCTTCTCTTTTCCGTCCTCTTTCTATTCATTATTTTTGTTTCATTGATTTATTTTTCTTTCATTTAATTGTTTTTATTCTTTCTTCTTTCTGACTTCCACTTGTAATATTTTCTTTTATTCTTTCTTCTGTTTTTCCTTCCTTTCTATTTTTACTTTCTCTCCATTTTGTCCTGTGTCATTTTTCTCCCTCAAATTGGTGCTTCCAGTGTCTAATATCACTTTACGCTCAACATCTTAGCAATTAAATCATTCTATTTATTTATAGTTTCCGCCATTTTTCCCTTCCTTTGAACACTTACGCTCGTTCTTTGGTCATTAATTTTCAACTTCACTTCTTCCTTTCTCACTTTCTTTCTATTATTCCGTTTTTTCACTCATTTCTTGATTGTATTAATCCTTCCCTTCGCTCATTTTTTCATAATATTATCCTTTCCTTCGCTCATCATTATGTTATCCTTCCTTTCGCTCATCGTTATACTATCCTTCCCTTCGCTCATTCTTCTTTTGTCGTCGCAACCTATGGCGTACCAGTTGTGTTCTTCTTATCCCCATCTCTGATTCAGCTGACATGTGATCACAGACGATCCAGCTATGCCCGTTTATTATTTTTTTTTTCAGAGATAATGGATCGAAACACAACATTCACCTAATGTGTTTTGCTCTTTGTTATTGAATCTGAGTTAGCCTTAACCCATTAAGTCCCAGAGTACTGAAAGTTCTGAATATTACTTTTAAATGTTTACAGATGATTGAAAATAGGTTAAAATGAAAAAAATAATTATTAAAATTCCTTTACTTCAAGTAGAAATGGAAATACTCGGTGTCCTATAGATAGGACACTGAGACAATGTGATATAGCTTATTTAATGTTCTCGTTTAGTGTCCTATTTATAGGACAGTGGGACTTAATGGGTTAATAGAGAAGGCCTATAAACAAAAACTATCCAGTCTCATATTTAGACAATGTGTATTAAGACTAAGTTATCCAAAATATGCTTTATATTGGTTTCGAATTTTAGCACAAGACCAACACTTTAGTGAGTGGGGTTAAGTTGATTACATCGAACCCAAAGCTCGACTGGTGCTTATTTTATTGTCCCCGAAAGGATAAACGCTAGAATTTTATCTCAGAACGTAAAAACGGACGAAATGCCATTAACCGTTCTGCCAGCTCACGGCCTTAATGTATGTATGCTTTATACTGCTGTTCTGACCAAACACATTTACCGTATTTACTCGATCGTATTTATACGATCTCGAATAAAACGTAACCGCACGAAAACTGCCATAGTTTCGTATGAATTTGTCTTAACAAGCCAAAGTTATATCGCAGCGAATTATAAAACATAAAACTCATGAAATGCGAAATAACCAAAAAAAAGCTAGAACACAAACATTAAAACTGGCCAGGTTCTTATTTCTGCTCAATAAGTTTTTGTTTAATGATTGAGCGATGGCTGTCGCGGAAGCTGGTCATTGGTCATAAATTGAGTTTATCACTTGAAAGCCATCTTGGTTTAACCTTCTATCAAAGTCCTTTCCCATTATTTCATCATCTTTTTCTTAATTTAAATTTGTAGTGGTGTCTATACTTGCATCTTGATTATTCCACCAAGATGTTATCTTCAGTTTCATCCAATTTACTATTGATGCCAGTCTTTAAAAAGTTCTTGGAAACCATTTGTAATAAGTAAAGCTTTCCAAGTCACTTTAACCCAAGTGGAAATTGTAATGAAGCCAAGCTTTTTAAAATTATTTATTGTTGTCTCTTCCACTTCGTTATTATCAGATGACAGTAGGCATGGTATCTTCTACTTCCTAACTTCATCTGTAAGAGGTCTGTTCAAAACACGATCGATGGACTGAAGGATATTTGCCAAACTACATAGAATTACAGCTTGATGAGTTTTTATTTCTTTCAATAAGTATTTCATTTTCTTAGTAAGGTAAACCCTAAACTGAGCCCACAGCAATATTGCAGGCTTTCTTAAAGGTCAGCCAGATCATTGATCCCATAATTCTCTCAGTTATAAACGTATGTCTGCCTTCCCTTTGATCCAGTCTTCAGGCTGCAGTGAACA
>NC_068994.1:54512785-54515844 GCF_001194135.2 Octopus bimaculoides | reverse complement strand
TATATATATGTATATATATTTATATATATATATATGTATATATATTTATATATATATATATGTATATATATATATACACACACATATATATACATATATATACATATATATACACACACATATATATACATATATATACATATATATACACACACATATATATACATATATATACACACACATATATACATACACACTGACACACACACACACACGTATATATATATATATATATATATATGTATGTATGTATGTATGTATATTTCCAATTTGCTTATCAGAAAATAGAAAGTTATCTAAGATGATCTAACACAATTATCAATGAAATTTACTGGTTTGAAGTAAGTTGTTGATGAAACAATACTCGTCTTTAGTTGAAGTTTAAGCTCAGCTATTATATTTAAACTAATAACGATGAAACTCAACCTGCAATAGATCGCTTTCTGTATCTGTGTGGCATCACATCTGGCGCCATACCGCTATCATTAACTACGATATTTTACTGTTTGGTGATGATAAACAACGTGCTGTATTTATAAATGATATCTCTTATAAACGATATCAGTTTTCTTTTAGATATCGCTGCTGTTGTTGTTGTTGCTTGTTTTTTTCTTTTTGGTGATGGGGGCGGTGTATGTTATTTTATTTATTTATAAATTTATTTGTTTATTTGTTTGTTTATTTATTTGTGATATGAGGGTTAATGCACTGTTTGCTATGGCTAGTGAGATTGTGTTGCATAAGGCCTTACAATTGGCAACATAATGAGTAATTTTCGATTACTTTAGGCGCAGGCTCTATTGTGTGGTAAAAAGTTTGCTTTCCGACTACACGGTTCCGGGTTCGTTCCCACTGGCGTGACACCTTCCGCAAGGGTCATCTACTATAGCTCTGATTTTATCAAAGCCTTGTGAGTGGATTTGATAAAATAGACAGGAACTGAAAGAATCTCGTGTATGTGTGTGTGTGTGTGTGTGTGTGTTTGGGGGACGCGTATGAGCGTTTGTTTCCCCCTCCAGTCCTTGACTTCCGGCTTTGAGGACCGATGGAATAAGTGCCAGGCTTAAAAGAAATAAGTACTGGCAGTTATTTATTCTACGAAACTCTTCGAGGCGATGCTCCAGCATGGCCGCAGTCCAATGACTGAAACAAGTAAGCGATAAAAGCTACAGTCTTATATTAAGTGGAAAGCTAAAGGTGTGTTTTAGTCGAAAGGTTTTCGTCCTCCCCACCCATCCCTGAAAATACAACAACAATCTTAAACCGGCTGGTCAATGTTGTTTCGGTTCAACCCCAGGACATCTCTGATCAAATCCACCTTTTACGAACGCTTTCCTAGTCTAATGAGTTCGTCCACTTTTTTTTTTTTTTTTTTTTTTTTTTTGTCCGGCACAATATACGTCGGAAAATATTTTTTAAAGTGACTTTCTTTGTTTGAAAAGGAAACCTGTTTTGAGGTAAATTTCCTTACTCCTTCTAGCAGGTCTAATAGTCAGGTAGAGGTTTCATCATTGTCCCATTTCAGTACGTAGGTGTCTCCTTATTGGTGTTGTGTAGCTCTAGATCTGTCCAAATCTAGCAAACCTGTCTTTAATCAAAGGCTTTCTAAAGATGGTCACCAGGTCTTTTCAGATTATCTCAAGCTACATTAATCACTATTTACTTTAGGAGTCTTATTTGAGATATTTACCTGCTATTTCTAGCAAATCGATTTACTAATTAGAGAGGTGTTCTTAATATCGCAGACATGACAGTGTGTCATGGTTTGGTAAAGATAGATGCTGGAATCTCATTGTAGAATATACGCCAGTCTGTGTTTGGTAAGTTTCCCAGATAATCTGGTACCTATTATCGACAGTCAATTAGACTCAGCATAAACATTGATTTCTTAATTAGGCAATAAGATATCTTACTTGTCTAATTACTATGGATTTGGTGAAAAGATTCCGAATATAGACGAGCCTGCTAATTATAAACTTTATCATCAAGGTAGGTTGTACGGTCAATTGCATTGATCCAAGGTGGGCACGGGAGTGGTTCTTTGGTTATGTAATTCGCTTTGCAACTGCGTCGTTTTTACGTTCGATTTCGCTGCTTAACGCTTCAGACAAGTGTAATTCTATCATAGTCTGGGTTTGATCAAAACCTAGGAGTAACATTTGGTTGATAGAAATCGCGTGGAAGCCCACCAGAAAGACTGTCCCCTGTTTTTGTTACTAGATTTTATGTCAACCAGTCCTTGGGTACATTTTTAAGGATTCTACCCTGTCGCAACTTTTCGAGCTCGGTCTATTGTCTAAAATAATGGTTCTCAACCGGGGCCCATATGACCCTTGGGGGTTCATATAAAATTTTGTCGTTAAAATTTATCTGCAATAAGTTGGTTATACTTCTGTACATAACGTATTTTAACAATTTTTTTATACAGTTCCTAATAATATTTGATTATAAAAAACTATAATAGGATTACATTTAAGCATAAAATGGTTATGAGGGTCCGCCTGGGTAGAATAGGAATCAAAGAAGTTCCTTAGATAAAGAAAATGGTTGAAATTAAAGATCTAAAAGCAAGTTCCTTCATTACACCCACAGCTTTGGTGATCCTGAGGTGGACCACAGGTGCTGTCATTCTTTCATCAAACAAAATGATCAACAAAGGATCAAGGTCTCTGTCATTCCTTTCATCTGAAAAAGAAATGCAAACAAATACAAGTATTTATTGTGACAAACGAAGGAGGTTCTTAATCTTTAACCCATTATCTATCAGTGATCTCATATGAGATCACTTAAAAATTACAAATTTCGTAATTATCTGTCAATATTTACACATATCTAACCTTTTTGCTATATCTACTAGGTATATTTCTCTGATATTCAAATGAGGTTTGCTAATTTTTCACCCAATATCTCGCTTATTTCTATTTAAAATGTTATTTTGATCATTCCAGCGTGTTTCTAAGGCTGTTTTATGTTAGAAATCAAAGTTTCATAAAAAAAAAATCCAGTTAATAGAATTATGGAAGGTAATGGGTTAACTCAAAACTGACAGGGGCAAAACA
>NC_068994.1:54510224-54512453 GCF_001194135.2 Octopus bimaculoides | reverse complement strand
GAAATATCAAACTCCTAATCTACAATAAATTATTTTTAAAAATTGCTGTTTAGAATTAATAATCTGTTGGTATATTGAAGATAAAAGCAAATGGCGATTAATAATTAATCCGATGCGTCTATAAAAACAAATTTTATTTTCTGTTTATTTTTGTATTTAATGGTTGATTTTTTGAAAATATTTTTAATTCTTACTTTTTGAACATCTCCACTTTAAGATATTCATCAGAGAAACAGGGTGTCTTTCTTATTTGGATTTGCTTGTTTGAGAACCTGCGCTTGAGTTGGGATTTTTTTTTTTTTTTCGATAGACACGGACAAGGGTGGGGAATAACCTCTCAGGAAAACGTAGTGGCTAGGAACTGAAAGGAAGATTTGATGGAATTATACGACGTTTTCGTCTCTTCTTTTGAGGAAATGCATTAGCTTAATGGAAAATGGTGTCCACAAGGGAGATAATTCATGTAAAATATTTCAATAGAATATTTTATTTGCTTATTTTTTTTCTTTCTTTAAATAATAAGCTACATTAAAATTTTGTTCACAGCAATCAAAATTTTAAAATTATGATGTTACAACCTAGCTCTGTGAATCGTGTTAAGAGGACATGAACACACAGATATTGTAAAATCGATTAATTTTTACTACCCTTTATTAATCAGTTAACCTTTACTATGATATATATTAACCTTAATATGTTGATATATATATATGAGTAATAAAACGAGCCAGCCGTCACTCACGAACGAGTATGGTTTGCTAACGAGTACCGTGTATTTAGTCCGCTGCCTTACTACATTTGGTGACACTTCACGTTCTGGCCTTTCGAATGGTTCAGAACCCGACATATGTTTTAGAGATAGAAAGAATTGTGATATTGTGGCGTGAGTTTCGTTTCTAAGGAGATTGATAACGTAAATGAATTGATTCCGATCGAGGTTTGAAATCAGATCTTACGGTTTCGACATACCAAGGACTAACTCTATGACGGTCCCACTCTTTCTCGTCTAATATCGATTTCAAATTTTGGCACAAGGCCAGTCAGCAATTTCGGAGGAAGGGGTGAGTCGATTACATCGAGCCCAGGACTCGACAGGTACTTATTTTATCGATTCCGAAGGGATGAAAGGCAAGGTCGACCTTTGCGAGATTTGAACACAGAAAGTAAAGACAGACGAAATACTGCTAAGCATTTTGCCTGGCGTGCTAATGATTCTTCCAGCTCGCCGCTTTCTTTCTTGTCTACTATTGAATTTTAACATCGGTACAGGGGGGGGGGTCACAAATTTTAGGAGGAGAAGGAGGGCACAGTTGATTAAATGGACCTCAGTAGTCGACTGGCATTTCATTTCATTTCATTGCTCCTGCAAGGCTGAAAGGTAAAGCTACCTTCAGCATGATTTGAACTGAGATCATAGCCATATACCACAACGTATTTTGTCTAACGCTCCAACGATTTCGCCGTTGGACAGATAAAGATCTTCGTAAAGCAAAATATGAGTCTCCAGCGAACCGAGATTGCAATCCAGTTTCAATTCACAAATTTACGCTGTGTGGTTTCTAATCAAAACAGAATCATTTTTAATTGGGTATATTTGTATGCAATACGTCTATAATAGCCTTGTTATACCCTTATCTAATTCTCCGTGTGGTTATATATCACTCATAGCCCCCTACTAAAGACTGTTGCTTTTCACTCAATCATTAGAACGTGGAGGGCGTGTAAATAGGGGCAAAAAATGGAATAGAGTTGTGAATGGCTGTGGTTGATGAAAGCTTGTTACACGGATTGCGAGTGAGTGAGTGAGAAAACGAGAATCAGTGAATGGACGAGTGAAGGTGGGGGGTGGGGTTGAAGTAGAGTAGCTGGTGTGACATTTTTCACATATTGATGATATGAAAACTGTGACTAGAATGGGTGTCTGCATACTTGGTGGTGTTGTAAGAATTTAATGACTCAGGAAGTGAACTCGAACAGCAGTTAAAAATAGCTGTGAGAAAGTCGGCTGATAAAGACATAATATATAGACGCGCGTGTGTGTGTGTGTGTTTGTACACATACATACATATATATATATATATATATGTGTGTGTGTGTGTGTGTGTGTGTGTGTGTGTGTGTGTGTGTGTGTGTATATGTATATATATATATATATATATATATATGGAAGATAGTTGGTTTTTAACAAGTTTATTAAACTAAAAGTGCATGCTTTTATCTATAGTGAAT
>NC_068994.1:54509113-54509672 GCF_001194135.2 Octopus bimaculoides | reverse complement strand
GGGGGGGGGGGGAGATGTCATAATAAGAACAGTCGAATGGATTATATGATATCGCTACAATGTTTCATTAAGGGATTATACTGTGACGTAACATCATACATACAGGTATGTAAGACATGCAACGTCTATACGATTATGCAATACGTTACATTTAATCTCTCAAATCCTCAGGCTACACCATAATGCAGGTAAATAATCGATATGCCGTCAGATTAACATGTCCAACAACATATGAACATCTAAAACAAGGAATACCAACAATTCAATATGGAAGTGGGCGGAAGAATAATAGTCCAATCGAAACTGAAGGTGGTTCCTTTAGGCTGTCAGAAAAGCTAACAACAAAATTGAGAGTGTCAAGTTAGATAAGTGGTGGGTGACCGAATATAATTGATTAGAACAAAGAGTTTTAAAACACAAGAAAAGCTGAATGGCATATCTTATCTCCAACTGTCGTTAAGCCTGACGATTCCACATAGAATCAAATTCATTTTGATGCGCCTCAATCCTTAAATGGATCTTCTTTAATCGATATATATATATATATATATATATATAT
>NC_068994.1:54508689-54509103 GCF_001194135.2 Octopus bimaculoides | reverse complement strand
TATATATATATATATATATATATATATATATAAAAACTTACTGTTAACAAAAGTCGGGATTCGTGGCGTTCAGTTATTCCATAAATGAAAAATGCATTAAATACTACAAAACGTACACATAACACTTTTTTTTCTCTCCTTGTTTCTTTCTGTGTTCCTTTCTGTGAAAGAGCGTAGGCTCGAAACGTTAAAGACTTTTTCAATTCCCGAGCGTTATACTAATACATCTGTTCGTTTTCTACACCACCTATCTTCGTCTGTTGTTGTTTTTTTGTGAATTCTCCCTATAGATAGATAGATAGATAGATACACTATGCTTTACTATATAAACAAGCAGTAACACTGTGTGTGCATGTGTTTAAGTTTAGTTATAAGTATATATATATAATTGATTTTTTTCAATCCGGCCAATAA
>NC_068994.1:54505748-54508355 GCF_001194135.2 Octopus bimaculoides | reverse complement strand
GTGTGTGTGTGTGTGTGTGTGTGTGTGTGTGTGTGTGTGTGTGTGTGCATGTATGAATGTATATACACATGCACACACTACCTCTGTCTGTTTCTCTCTCTCTCTCCTTCCCCCTCACACACACACACGCGCGCGTACCAACCCCGAAATCTAGGGGGTATTTTTCTCCACATATGGCGACCTTATTGTACAGCTTCTAAAATTATAGGTCACCACTCCTACGGGCTGCTATAGAGATATAGACGTTCTATTTTCCCTTTTCCCTTCTTTTTTCTATTTCTATTTTTGTTGATACCCCAAATATTTATTGCCGTTTTATTTTGTTATTATATCTGTGTCTAGTTTTATGACTTTTTGTTCTGTTTCAAAGTAGCACATGGGAAAGCGGAACACAGATTAACTATTTGCGTGAACATGTGTTTTTTACTTCCGTTTTGAGCTGCGATTAAAGATAGATTAGTTAACAGCGGGTGGAAGAGGAAAAGGGTTGAATTAGGTAAGCAGGCAGACAGAGAGAGAGACAGACAGACACGCAGATTGACAGTCATACAGATAGATAGATAGATAGATAGACAGGCGTACAGACAGATAGACAGACAGACAGATAGATAGATATTCTGACGTTCATTTCACAATAAGCTCCCCACTCCTCATCGGGCTACGCAGCAATAATAACCCCCCCCACACACACACACACACACATATATATATATATATATGTGCATACACACAAGTATATATACATATGCACACATTCACATTGTATGTACACGTGTGTATGAGTATATGTATATGTAAAGAGATAGATGGCGCTGGATACACACTTCCGCATCCAAACACACACACAGACGTTGGCAAGTAAACAGAGATATTGGTAAGTAGGCATTATGCAAATAACAGGTTTACGTGAATTTCATTATTAATCCGGGAGAGAAGAGCAAAACACAAACACCGCACACAGATACTGCCAGAGTCATACACGCAGGACATTATCAAACGACATACATTCATTTTGTATATACATATATTTGAAAATGTAGATTCAATGTAGATATATATATACACACACACACACTCACACTAACACATATGTACAAAATGTTTTAGAGATGTAGATAAAATGTCATAAATTTGAAAAAATACATTCCGTGTAATAAAAGTAGATATTAGCGCATACTGTGTGGTGGGGCGGCGGATTTTACCGATTCAAATATTTGTAGGCACATATTTGCAAGCATGTCGACAATAAACTAGCATTTCTGATTGTTCATTCTAGAAATTCTCATCTTGAAATGATATCAATAAACTCTCATTTAAACGAGGCTTTCAGCGAAGATTTGAGTGAAAATTACCAAGGAGTAACAAAGTTGAGGATGAGGCATCGAATTTTAAACATCGCTGATCCAATTTCTTTCAAAAAAACGAAATGCTTTTCGAAAGTTTTGTGGCAAATTTTCTTTTAGGTTTCACACATGTACTGAATATGCTTAAATAGACTTTAATTTACTTTTGATCCGGCCAATATAATTCCTAAGGTCAGAGCTATTTAAGAGTTTCATTTTAGCACAATATGTTTGTGCTTTCAGATTACAGTTATCGTTAGTGAGGCAATTGCTTGAGGCAATGCAGTTACAGATGTGGGGAGAGACTATATTGGCGTTCATAGGAAATTGTTCTAATAAGACCATAGTTAATGCGTTGGGCTCATGAACATATGCTCGTGGGTTCGATTCCAGGACCGGGCGATGCCCTCTTAAGCAAATATATATATATCGTATAAGTTTGTGTGCATATGTACGTGCGCCTGTTGTGTGTGCTTGTGTGCCTACGAGGTGGTATCAAAACGTTCCTAGACTAGTTCTGTAATGCACCAATAGATGGCAGCACATGGTTGCATGTGCATTGAGAGCTAGCAGTAACTCTCATGAGGCAGTAACTCTCAAGAAATGTGTCGAGTGCCCTTTTTTCGTTTGTCCACTCGTATATATATATATATATATATATATAAAGTTTCGGCCACTATTGGCCCCAAGCCATATCTAAATCAATAGCACCACCTGGAAAAGACATTTAAAGGTATTTATTTATTCTTTGGGCACCATGGCCCATTCGCGTAGAGAGTTATTATTTGCAGAGATATATCCGGGGGTTGGTGGTTTATCTGGAATTCGTTGGAGATATTCGTCTAGAAACCGTTTAAATATTAGGGGGTGTTTCTCTTCTCTTATGTGTCTTTGTATGATGTTAAAGAGAGCGGGGCCAGTGGAGGTGAAGTAGTTCTGAGTGTTGTGATGTGATGTGAACAAGACTTTTGTAGAGGACGGATAGCACAAGGACCAAGCTTCGGGTAAATTTTAAAATGGATGCCAACATCATTCGGGCAATGCATATATACACTGACATATCAAAAGTACATGGACACCTCTCAGTTTATATATATATGTAGAGGGGGTATATATATGTGTGTATGTGTGTGTGTGTGTGTGTGTGTGTGTGTGTGTGTGTGTGTAAACACACATGCACTTACACACATATTTATATATAATACATATTATGAAGATATTTATTTTCTTTTGAGATGCCTGTCTGTGTGTGTGTGTGTGTGTG
>NC_068994.1:54504938-54505658 GCF_001194135.2 Octopus bimaculoides | reverse complement strand
TATATATATATATATGCGTTCAAGTACACATCAAACACGCAAAAGGAGACATCCAGACAAAATACATATCAGAGAATCGCATGTTAAGACTAATGGCCAAGCTTAAGATGTTTGCCAATTGAAAAACACATCTATAACAACAATAAAAGCCATAATAATAATAATAATAATAATAATGTCTTGCTTAGATTAAATGCTGTCCTACACATAGATATCTATCTCCAACTGTTAGCAAATTAATGCCTCGTTGACTCAGTCACTCACATCATTCCACCGAATCAAACGTTTGCATATAACATCGTTTGTCGCCATCGCATCGACCACCGCCGTCTTCATGTCGTCGCTACTTTCATTCGTGTTATTCTAAGAGAGATTTTTAAGAAATATTCCAATAAAGCTGGCATCTATCGCTTTATTGTGATAGCAAATATTTTCTTTTCAAATATGGCATGATATCTTCACCAGATTTCAGTTTTACTGCTGTATGTATTTTACCCAAGACAGCTTTTAAAACTTGAAGACGCGCGTGTATATATACGCACGTAGAAACAACTGCATACACATATACACACACACACACACGCATACACACACATACGTGCTCGTTTAATTGCGTAGCTATGTGTATATATGTATGCATATATAGTGTTGACAATAAGCATGCATAATTCACTACATACATACATGTACAATATATATATATATATATATATATATATA
>NC_068994.1:54497373-54504897 GCF_001194135.2 Octopus bimaculoides | reverse complement strand
ATATATATATGCGTACGTGTGTTTATGTGTGTGCTTATGTGTACATATGTGTGTGTATATGCGTGTGTGCATTTACATATGTGTGTGTATACATTTATGTGAGTTTATATATCTATGTGCATGTATATGTATATGTGCCTTTAAATGTATGTATGTATAGATAGATATATATGCATGCGCTTGTATATGTGCATATATATATATACACACACATACATATACACACACACATATGTATATGAGAGGGAGAGAGAAGTGTATACACACGTTTTTATAGATATATGTTAGTTTGTATGCGTGTATGTGTATAGCCCTCTATTTATGTGTCTGTGACTTGATATGTGAGTGCATATGTGAGTGCATATGTGTTTAACAAACAGCTATGCGCGTGCACACTCGAAAAAAAAAAGATGAAACTGTGATAGATCTATTCTGCCGCCCTTCCTCCCTCCTCTCTCTCTCTCTCTCTCTCTCTCTCTCTCTCGTAGATGATATAAAACCAATATGGAGGGGTGTATAATTGATAGATAGTAATCAGCAATGAAGGGTGTATACACATGGAAGCAGATAAGATCTATAGAGGGGAATTTCTTCCCTGCTAACGTTTCATACGCTTACGCACATATAAAAATTTGTAGTGCAATATATGGATTTATAGAACCCTGTGGCAATCACAGAAAGCTCCTCTAGTGGATCCGGCTATCATACCACATAGTAATCCAATACGGCAGAGTATAAAGTTCTGTGCATCTGAAATCGAGGAGATCCAATCGATGAAATTATTTTATGAGGAAAATAACCATGAAATGTCAAGAGATGTGAGAGGGAAATATATATACTTGACCACTTGATATTTATTGGATTACGGCTGTTTCGCAGCCTTCACAATGTAATAATAATTTCAGTGTATAATAAATTGTTTTTACATATCTACACCAATATGCATGCTACACATTGCACAGTAGAAATGTGCCGCATGCACATTGATGCAGGCATGTAACAACAATTTGTAATACACTGAAATTATTATTACATGATGAAGGCTGCGAAACGGCCGTAATCCTAAGATTGTCAAGTGGTCAATTACATTCAGCCAAATCATTTTTGAACACTTCAATCGTCTTAGAGAGGGACGTGTTAGATAATATGGTTCTGGACTGCCTGCACATCGGATAAAGACGGGATGGTCGCGGTTAGAATGTCTCTGAACATAGACATACTTGATCCAGACTAAACTAAAGGAAAACAACTGCGACCACGCATGCACGAGGGAGCCCATATGAGACCGCCTGACCTCTTAAAAATACCAGTCAAATCACCCTCAAACATGATCCGTTGTCAATGCTAAACTGGTGGTAGACTACAACAGCAACTACATGTACATGTGGGAGCCTAAAAGAGGCTATTCGACCTGCTAAGACTACCTGCCAAATCACCCTCGAACAGTCCGACGTCAGGTCTTACCTGGAATCGAAACAACAGCAACGACCATAACATAGTCACGACTCTGCTTTACAACTACAGAAACTGGGTGAATTCGAATCGATTTTTTTTTGTATTGTTTTACTGTTTGCTTTTTTTTTTGTTGTTGTTGATATTCATGAATTCTTTGGCTGTGTTTCTGACAGCAAAATTCAATTAAGGAACTCATCAAAATCTGGCTGGGATATTAATTTACCCGATCATTAACGTTGTTGTCGTTGTTGTAATAGCAAGGTTAATGTCCGTGCCAAGAAGATATTTATTATTATTATTACTGTTTAGTAGTTTTATTTTTATAACGTGCTTTCACTTCACTACCGAGCGCAGCTCTGTGCGCCTTGGGTATGTGCTGTGGTTTGCTGTTAGGGGATTAATACGATATACACCGTTACAGCGCTAACTGTTTTCAACTGAATAGACGTCAGTGATTAGTAGAAATTATCGAAATAAGACAATTTTTTACATGAAATAAATTCGAATACAAAAATTTTTTTCTGTTCTATAACACAAAATAGATAAGTATACGACGTTTGAAAGTCTTTCGGTACCAAAAACACTACATAAAACATAAATGAAAACTGGTGCCCCCGTTTTGAAATAGATCATTATTATTATTATTATTATTATTATTATTATTATTATTATTATTATTATTATTATTATATCGCCCTTGTGGCAAATAAATGAAATTATTATTGTTATTAAAGTGGCGAGCTGGCACACTCGTTAGTACAACAGGAAGAAATGCTAGGTGGCATTTCGTCTGTCTTCATGTTCCGAGTTCAAGTTCCTCCGGGTTCGACTTTGTCTTTCATCCTTTCGGTGTCGCACTGGGGTCGATGAAATCGATTATCCTCCTCCCACAAATTTCAGGCCTTGTGCCTATAGTAGAAAGGATTATTATTAGTATTATTATTAAAGCGTTGAGCTGGCAGAATCATTAGTACACCGGACCAAATGCTTAGTGGCATTTCGTTCGTTTTTCCGTTCTGAGTTCAAATTCCGCCGAGGTCAACTTTGCCTATCATCCCTTCGGGGTCGACAAAATAAATACCAGTTGATATACTCGACTCGACCCCTTTCCCAAATTTTCAGACCTTCTACCTAGAGTAGAAAGAATCATTATTATCATTAGAACAGTAACTTCGTCGAATTGAGTATCAGACAAAATGCTTTGTAGTGTTTCTTCTGGTCTTTTACGTTCTGAGTTCAAATCCCACCGATGTCAACGTCTTCTGGGTTTGGTAAAATAAAGTACTTTTCAAATATTGAGGCCAAGATTAGCTCTAAACAAGTATTACAAAATAGGATCAACACAACATTGTAACCGAGTGCGCCTAAACTAAATCCTACGAGCTCTCTGCTTTCTTCGTCATCTTTTCTTTCTTATTTTTCGTCCATCGCATTGTCTTTCGTTACCTACACTCATTTAAATGTACAAATTTATTCTCTAAAATAACCTTAACTTAATCACAAACCAATTAATCTATTAATTTATTTTAATCAGATTCAGATTTATTCTCAATTAATTCCACTTCCTACCAAACTTATATTCCAACTCCGCTTTATTCTGTTTTATTTGATTTCGACTTCAATCTGATTTCATTCTCTCTCTCTCTCTCTCTCTCTCTCTCTCTTTTATCTTTTTGCTGTTTGCTTTTCTATCATTTTTTAAACTCAATTTCTCTCGCCATTTTTATATCGAATGTATTCTGATTATTTTGCTTATATCAAATTTGCTTTTCACTGTTTTTTACAATATTATTTCTACTTGCTCTGTTCTTAAATCTGCTTCTGCCATTATTGTCGTTGATGTTGTTTCAACCCAAATCAGCTCCAACTGAATATCTACATGTATTCAAAGACAATTCACCCACAAATGATGATCCTGTCTTGTAAATTAATAAACAATGAAACATACTAAATCGTCCGTCGTTGTGGGCGATGACAGAGGATATCACATAGCAGAAAACGGGATATGATGTGCCCGGTTGTGGCCGATCAGACCGATGCGTGCTCAGACTGTTCTGCAACAGGTCGAGCACTGGTGGTCCGTTGGGAGTGAAAGCTCTGGACTTACGCAATTCACGTTTTCTTTGTTCCCTTGTAATCTTCTTCTGTTCGGATTGATCTCAAAGCTCTTCAGTGAGGCTTTCAGTGTATCCTTGAAGCAATCATGTAGAGCAGCGGTCCCAACCTTTTTTTTCTTTCACCACGGACTGGTTTCATGCAAGACAATTTTTCAACAAACCGGGTGATCACGCGCCTAACAAATCACAATAAAATGCATAATTCATTATTTAATTATTGCATAATACAAATAATTACATATACAATGCAAAATCACCCAGCAGACTAGAATACTCTGTGCGGGCCGCCTGGTATTTTGTGACACCTGATGTAAAGGGTCTCTTCACTGGTTCATTAATTCTTCCTATTTTAACTGTTGGATATAGCCCGACTTAATTCAGTAGCAGACGATCAACAAATGTGGCCGCAGACGACCTGCTAATACAGAAGCAGACGACCAACAAATACGGTAATATGTCGTCGATAGACAGCGTAGAGACCTCACAGATCAATATGCATTGCTCTCAAACTATACAGTACTATGCAGTACCATATGAATCTGTTTCGGACTAAATTTATTGGCAAGGGTTTTGAAATTCTAGACAATCAAACTAAATATGGCTTTGGCATTTGTTCATCAGACATATACGACATTGTTGATTCTTTTTTTGTTTTTATGCATTTTACAAAGATTTCTGAATAAATAAAGTCTGAGCAACCATATATGTTTGGCATTGTAACATTGAATAAATCGTCTGCGTTTGTTGAGTTCAAAACGAGGAAATGGACGCCTGCCTCATACACACATATGTGCGCTATCACACATACATGCTCACTCGAACACATATGCCTACAATACACACACACACACAACACACCACATGCAGACAAACATATGCACATACACACTCACACACACACACACATACGACACGCAATCCTTGAGAGAGAACATGTGAAAAGCTTTAGTGAACGTTTTTCCGATGTCGGTCAAGTAAACATCTTTCCCCGATCGTATTAGCTTTCTCAATAGACACATAAGCGGCTTTAAACTGTCATTGAGACGGAATAAATAACATATCTCTTTTGCTCTTTAGCATTGTCTCAGTGAATAGACTGTGGCCATGCTAGAGCACCACCTCAAAGGGTCTTAAACAATCACATCGCTCAACCACAACACTCCCAACCCAGCACTTTGTTATAAGTTTGGTACTTATCGCTTTCTCATTGTCAAACCGTTAATTAATTTAGGCATAAAACAAAGACACCGCTTCTTTAGTAGTTGTCAACGTCATGACAAACATATATAAGCAACCCATGTATGTGTGTGTGTATATATATGTGCGCGTGTATATATATATATATATATATATATATATATATATATATATATATATATATATATATATACATTGTATATGGGCGCTATCACACACATATATATACGATGTATAAATGTAAATATATAATGTATATATAATGTATATATGTATATATATATGTGTATATATATGTATATGTGTATATATATGTGTGTACATATGTATATATATATACATATATACATTATATATATGTCTATATATACATTGTATATATGTCTATATATGTATATGCATATATACATTATATATATATACATGTGTGTATGTGTGTGTGTGTGTGTGTGTGTGTGTGTGTGTGTGTGTGTGTGTGTGTGTGTGTGTGTGTGTGAGGTTTCCATAGTTTTTTTTTTAATTCACTAGACATCAATCAACTGGGAGGCTACAATAATAACACTTGCTCAAGATGTCATCCATTGGGACTGAACCCGAAACCATGTATTTGCAAAGCGGCCACGTCTACATTATCATTATTGTTTTGTTGTTGTTATCATTGTTATATAAAGACAACTTGGGTGAATCGTTTGAGAGTCAGACAGAATGTCTGTGTATGTGTGTTAATGATACAAGAGGCAAATTATTGTAGGTCACCAAGATTAGGTGGCTGCAGGAAAATAATGTTTTAGAATAGTTAATGGCATGCGAGATTAATAAAGATAATAAAATTGGTAATTAGAAGATATATAAGTTTTGTACAGTTAATTGTGTGCTAAGAGTGACAGAGCGAACATCGACTAAATTATTTATATGCGGACGGTAAAGAATTACATAGTTACAGGTATAGGGTAAAGTTGAGCGTGGAACATTCAGTTCAAATGCATTTCCAGTTGTGAGTATTTAATAGCTTTGAATGTCTGTTACCAAATATAAAGCTTCCTGACTTACTCAGTTTTCGTTTATTTTTGAAAGAACGGGTCTTGACAAGCATTTTCCAATTTCAGTTACCGCTTGTGGATTTTATCCTTCAGTCCCCAGATATAAGGTGAAAATTATGTGGTCATGTTTGCAATAGAACGTCTGAAAGAGAAAGTATGTTGATTATACCGAAATTTGAGAGGTTTTGTGCTGAGGTTGATGTCTGCTTTAGTATAGATAGCTGTTTGCACATTACAATGATATATTACTTTAGACAAATCGTTAGATTTTTGAGACACAGAAGATTGTTATAAATACAGTTAATAAGAGAGAAAGTCGTTGGGTTAGTTTGATTCGGACAAAAACGGTTATTAAAAGTTTAAAAGGCTAGCTTTGGCGAAGTATAACAGAGTAAGAACTTTCTTCACTACTCTTATTATGAAGTCTAACATATCTACGCGGTTGTGGAAAATGTTTAAGATAAAAAAAGACAACTTCAAAGGTGGACTGAGTAACTTATGCCCTTTTTTTCTATTTTCATGTCCGGTTATTTTCGGTATGGGTTAAATGTATGTCACTTTCTCCTTCACGCCACTTGTATTTAGTTTCATTATATAAACTAGAATAGTCATTAAAAGTTTGCTTGTTGGCTGAGAGATGAGATGATAATCTAAGTGAAACAATCTGAACTAGATTATTTAGAATATTTGTTGAAAGGTTTTGTAAAAACTGTGGGTTAAAGACGTACTCAGGTTAAGAAACTCATCCAAAAATCTTACAGATGTGAGGAGTTTAGTTTCAAGTAAATATTTAATCAACTGTTATTAACGAACAGGTGTTGATCAATGTTGGGTCTATCGGAGAAGTAAAGGCTACATGTGTTGGGGCTCCATGTATAGTCATCCTATTTCTCAGTATGAAGAGCTAGTTTGTAGAAAGAACCCAGTGAAATCGTCATTCTTCAATCTTGGTGGAATTGTTTGATTCCATGCTGACATCCAAACGAGCCACAGGGTATTTTTAAAATTTAAATGGAGCTATAATAAATTTTTCGAAATTTTGCATATTGCCAATCATATAAGGAGGGAAGGGGATTGTCGACTCTTTTGACCCCAGTATCTAACTGGTACTTTATTTTATCAACTACAGAAAGATGAAAGGCTAAGTCGACCACGACTGGATTCGAACTCTGAACAAAAAACAAGCTGAAAGAAATACTGCATGGCTTTGTTTTCGACTTTTTAACTCTTCAGCCAGCTTAACACCTTAAATGGAATTATGTACATATATAGGACGCTATTCAAGTTTACATTTATAATGTATAGATTTTCCCCATTTTTCACTAAAGATATCCTCACCACCGGCTCCTCCTTGTTTCTGGTTCTTTGCCGTTAATAGTTCCACCATCACACCAACCCTAACCCCTAGCAACCCTAACCCCGAGTACTTAACCCTCCTTCCCTCCCCACCAACTCTATACAACTGTAGAGCTCATTACATTCTATTTTAGGACTAAATTGTCATCTGGACTCGATTCTGTCTTTCTGGAAAAGAAGCAGATCGGCTTTGTGTAAGCCGCGATGGTGTTGTTGCAGCTATTGTTGTTGTTGGTGGTGGTGACGATGGTAGATCATGTAAAACAGATGAATGTGCTTCAAGATTTCTAGGTTACATGTATGTTTGTATATGTGTGTAAGTATATATATATATACATATATATATATATATACTTACA
>NC_068994.1:54496334-54497004 GCF_001194135.2 Octopus bimaculoides | reverse complement strand
GAGCTCGAAACGTGTAATACCAAAGGCAATATTTAAAAGTGTTTTATGTCCGGAACCTACACGAGTTTACGAAAGCGCTTTTTCTTTTAAATTCATTTTTCCAAAGAAGCAAGCCTATAGCTTTCTTTCACTTTCCATTAAGTCGTTGGTTTCATTGAAACAGGAATAATATTGTAGACTAGGCAGCGAGCTTGGCAGAAACGTTAGCACACCGGGCGAAATGCTTAGCAGTATTTCGTCTGTCTTTATGTTCTGAGTTCAAATTCCGCCGAGGCCGACTTTGCCTTTCATCCTTTTGGGGTCGATAAATTAAGTACCAGTTGCGTACTGGGGTCGATCTAATCGACTGGCCCCCTCTCCGAAATTTCGAGCCTTGTGAGTAGACAAGAGTATTGTCGACTAGTTTTATCGCATCTATTAGTCGGATTTCCAAAAGTATTACATCGTTCATAACTAGGCCTGTACATAGACCTAGATCTAATCCGACCATACTTCTCTCATAGATTTACTCGAAATGGATTTAGAAAATACCTAATAGAAACTTGCCAAGGATTTAACTACAAATTACAGACACTGCAAATATTGACTTCAAATTTTAGCAATGGGGCTGAACTCAGAATCATGTGGTTGGTGAAGCAAGCTTCTTACCACACATCCACTCCTGCTATAT
>NC_068994.1:54491081-54496021 GCF_001194135.2 Octopus bimaculoides | reverse complement strand
ATATATATATATATATATATACACACACACACACACACAGAGTTAGCTAATTAGTTAGTTCCGTTATCAGTAGGATCAACAAAAGAGCACTCCATCCAGTGAGAGATAAGTATCATTTGATATACACAATATTAATAGCTCCTTCCGAGTTCTTTCACAGAGCTTAGAAAAACTGAAGGACTGTTGCGATAAGTGTTTGAGTCTGAGAGGGGAATATGTTGAATAAAATCGTAACTGACCCAAAGCCAGAAACTTTTCAGCACCTCTTGTGTGTGTATATATATATATAGGCTCATTGTCCTCCGTAAATAAATTGTAGCTTTCTGCGAATGTCTGACAGTCTGCTCCTCCTCTGCTAAGAACTCGATGACGGCATGTTGCTTCTGTTTGGAACACATTATTTGCCTGCGATGAAGAATAACAGCAAAAAGAGTTACGATTGAAGAAGATCTACTCTGCCGACATATGCAATCTGAACAGTCTGTTAGTTAATAGAAAAAATGTTGTGACTACTTTTACATTACTTTCGGTACAAACTTCGAACCGTATTATCAAAGGAATGATATAATCAATCTCTGTAAAATGATATAATCAATCTCTGTATCACTATAAATTATGCGCTCAATAGAAAATGCTTTGACAAGGCATTAGTAATTAAGTGATATAGAAATATATCATATTGGTCTTACAGCTGTTTCGTTTAAAAGTCCATGTACGCAATGCATATTGCGTATTGTCCTTACGACATCCGCAATATAGTATTATCATGTCAATGGTTAAATATATATGGGACTTGAAAGATGAAAAGAAAATTTTTTGAATGTCATAATAAACTTGTTGGTCGTCAAAAACAACAAGCCATTCATTAACAGATTCAATACATATCATCTTTGCTTTGCAGTAGAATATAGCATCCGAAGAAATGACTAAACACCGCTAAATAAAATACAAAGAACTATTTTCAAAGCACCATCATGAGAATCCGTCTGTTTCGAAGCAATTTCAATCACAGACAGACTAAATAATTGCATGTATAAGTATAGATACATACATACATACATATGTATGTATGTATGTATGTATGTATGTATGTATGTATGTCTGTATGTATGTATGTATGTCTCTCTCTCTCTATATATATATATGTATGTATGCGTGCGTGTGTGTGTATACATATATATGTATGCATGTATATGCATATATATGTGTGTGTGCATGTATATGTGTGTGTATACACACACACACACACACACACACATATATATATATATATATATATATATATATATATACACGCGCACGTACATACATACACATGCTTGTAATTCTGCCTAGATAAATATGATCTGTGTGTAAAGAGATTTGCTGTAGCTCCCCATTGCATCGTAGGTTAGATATAGATAGATAGATACACAGATCAATAATGTCTGCTGTCAAGGACAGCATTACAAGCTGAGTCTCAAATATTATATCATTAGAAAGGAAAGGAACGTTAGCGAATATTGTTAATAGTTTTGCATATGGAGAAGGGGTAGTCTTGGAAGCAATATCATGTCGCTCTCTAAGTGTAATTTGTGTCGGTTTTGCTGGAAGAATCGGGTAAAATTTCAATCCACCAAGTCACGTCACCGACCTCGGTTTATAAATTAACTTGTACTGATCTTTTATATAATATATATGTAGGTGTGTGTGTGTGTATTTGCATTGTCTTTTCGTTTTTCACAAAGACACTACAGAAATTATCAAAGTGGCGAGCGAGGCGGTGAGCTACCAGGGTCGTTAACACGGCGGGTAAAATGCTTGGCTGTATTTTCGCGCGTCTTTACGTTCTGTGTTCAAATTCTGCCGAGGTCGACTTTGCCTTTCATCCTTTAGTGGGTGGGGCGATAAAACAAGAACCAGATGAGAGCGCTGGCGTCGATTTATTCGACTTAGTCCCTCCTCCAAAATTGCTGGCCTTTCTGCCAAAATTTGAAACCATTGTTATAGTGACGAGCTGGCAAAATCGTTAACACGCGGAACAAAATGCTTAGCGGTGTATCGTCCTTTTATACGTTCTGAGTTCAAATTCCGCCGAGGTCGACTTTGCCTTTCATCCTTTCGGGAGTTGGTAAGATAAGAACTTGTTGAGTACTGGAATCAAAATAATCGACTACCCCCTACCCCCCACACACACATACACACACACACGAAAAGGACAAGATGGTCATGGTTGGAACGCTTTTTACATAAATCAATTCGATCAGGGATGGCTTGAAGTCGAACGATGTCAATAACGCCACCATCATGTTATTTAGACAAGGTGCAATGTTTAGAAACTCTGCGAAGCCTCGAACTCGTGACCCACGTGATAACAGCAGCCAGATACCTTAACGTCGACTGCTTTGAAAATCAATCCATGCTTCTTGTTCCTTACCAGATGGTCCCTGTTTCACGATAAAGTAATCAATTTGAATGAAAGTGTGTTTAAGGCGTGCTTCCGCATTCTTTCTGGTTTCTAAGCTTATTCAGCCGATGACGGAAAGATGGGCTATGTTACCGGTGTGTTTAGTCACACCGACAATTCAAATAAAACAGCTTAGATACATCTCTTGAATTGTGTGTGTGTGAGAGAGAGAGAGAAAGAGATGGGGGATATAGTGAGTGGGAGAGAGACAGAGAAAGCGATTACATGGAAACACGAAAGCTTAGAGCTACAGACTATTTACTTAAGAATGAGAACAAATATTTACTGTGGATTTATGAAATTTCATTAAAATTAATTTTATGATCGCTTTCCTCTCTTGTCTCGTTCTCCAACCCAAACAACGTTTCTGCCGGTTCAAGTATTGATTCAGCCGGTAAAAAGCGACAATAAGTGATAGTTGAAGCCAGCCATGACAGCACAATGAAAATTTGATTTCAAACTGGGTAGTCATAGACTAAATGGAGCTGCCAAGCTTAGAACAATAGTCTTCTGTAATTTCCTTGCCTTTTTTTTTTTTGTCTTCTTACATCACCATTATAAATCCATTTCCCGCCGCCACCACCACTTCTAGCCAGTGTCATCAAACATACCCGATCTTTGTGATTCTCTACAACTCCTTCCTCCTCCTCCTCCTCCTCCTCCTCCTCCTCCTACTACTACTACTACTACTACTACTACTACTACTACTACTACTGTTGCTGCTGTTACAGGAACGCACATACATATACATGCACACGCAACCTTGTATTAGGCTGGCGCATAACTGCTTGGTTAAGAAGTTCGCTTCTCGACCACCTCAGTGGTTTCCGGTTCAATCTCAATGCTCGACAGCTTCCAGGCCAGAGCACTGCTTTGAAGGGCGTTTCGCAGTTTTCTTCATGTAATATTAATTTCAGTTTACAAGAAATTATACACAAATGTTTACATTAATAAATGTGCTCAGCATTATAAGATACAATTGAAAATTTCCCAAATTTATGCAAATAAAAAAAAATCGCCAGCTCATCAGATTACCACGACATCATGATTACATCAACAGTTTATGAGTTGATAGCCGGGTCCGTACGAGGAGCTTATTATGATAGCCACATGATTCTCTGAATTCATATCTTATACTACTGGCTGAAACCAGTAAAAGGTAATGATATATACACCCAATATTTGATAGTTGGCAACCATTAAGCAACTGATGTCCGTTTTAACAGGTATATCCCATTAATATTCAAGGAATTAAGCTACACCTCGCTTCATTAGGAATCTGTATGTTCTCACATCTGACGCCTTTCCTATTTTCCATGCATCTTTTTTTCTATATTTTACCATATCTCTTTGCCTTGGAGGATGATTACTGATGAATATATAATAAATCTATACCCTGCAAAAATTTTATGTAATCATTTATAAAATCTTCATAATTTTTTTTCACGCTAGTGACATCAATTATGATAAAGTATTTGTCCAGAAGCGCCTGTCCATCTATCTATCTATCTATCTATCTATCTATCTATCTATCTATCTATCTATCTATCTCAGACTCTCACCCTCTCTCTCGTAGATATATAATAATAATAATAATAATAATAATAATAACATCCTCAGTGTGTGAAATGATACAATGAGTATTCGTTTAGTTGTTTTCTTTCTCTGCTGTCATTTTATCCAATACCAACTGGGACAAACGCCGAAACACAATTTTGTTATATTAAGGTATAGTTCTTTCTTTCTTCCTCTCTGTTACATCGTTTTCTGCTGAGGCAATATTTCCCACTAACTTTATTGACATATCCTTCGTTTAATGTTGATGTTTCCTGTTTTCTATTTTATTTCTATTTTATTTCATTTGTTTCGAGATATCGAGCATTCCAGGGTTATCTATTACATTTATACAAAACGATAAGCAGGCAGAATTATTAGTGTCGGTAAAAATTGCTTTGCAATATTTGTTTTGGATCTTTGCTTTCTGCGTTCAAATCCCGCCGAGATCAGCTTTGTCTTTCATCTTTTCGTGATCGATTAAATAAAGTAATAGGATAGATGATATCAACTAACCATCTGCCTTCAAATTGCTGACTTCTAGCAATTAAGAAGGCAAACTAGCAAGATCATTAGCATGTCAGAGAAAACGCTTAGTGGCAAGTCTTCTGGGGATTTTATTTCTCCGTTCTGAGTTCAAATTCCGCCGAGGTCGACTTTGCCTTTCATCCTTTCGGAGTCGATAAATTAAGTATCAGTGAAACGCTGGGGTAATCGACTATCCCCCTCCCCAAAATTTCAGGCCTTGCGCCTATTATAGAAAGGATTATTATTATTATTATTATTATTATTATTATTATTATTCAGTATTTTTTTATAGCGTGCTCTCACTTTACTACCGAGCGCAGCTCTGTGTGCCTTGGGTATGTTTCACGAGCAGGCTGTTCTGTTGATCGGATCAACTGGAACCCTCGTCGTCGTAACCAACGGAGTGCCACGG
>NC_068994.1:54488171-54490769 GCF_001194135.2 Octopus bimaculoides | reverse complement strand
ACTGAGGAACGTTTTTATGGCTTTATTTTTTGTTGTTGACGTCATAAGAATTCATAAATTTTTGAGAGAAGTTGAAATAAATTATTTTGGAACTGGTTCTCGAAGAATATATAAAACTATCTATACCCTTTTGGATTGAAAAAGTCGAAGGCAGCCTCTAACATTTTTAACCATATATTTATTTTGCATACAGTCTTTTACGTTTCGAGCCTACGCTCTTCAACAGAAAGGAATAAGAGAAAATAAACAGAGAGAAAATGAAAGAGAACATATATATATGTGTGTGTGTGTGTGTGTGTGTGTGTGTGTGTGTGTGTCTAAGTTCGCTGGTGAATATCGTAAATTTTCTTTCAGTTTTTGTCATAATGAATCGGGTTTCTTCACGTTTCGGATGGACCATTCCAAAATGTTGATACGGAATACTACTATTTCAAACGTATTGTTGGATATTGATTGGTTTGTTACGCAAAGAAAAGCTCCGATTTTCTTACCATCCTTCCTTCCTTCCTTCTTTCCTTCCTTCTTTAATACCTTTCTTTCGTTCTCTCTCTCTCTCTCTCTTTTTTAAAGTCGGCAATTTCTAGTGTTGTTTGCTTACTCTATTTTCGTTCTCAGTCTTGTGTACAGGTTAAGATATACGTTCGTCTTCTCACAAGGTATTTTTAACATTCCATATTTAGAATAGAGGTGACGGTAGCGGTGGTGGTTGGGGTGGAGTTTATACTGAAGCCTGCTGTCTAGTTTGCAGTCTTGAAACGATTTATTGTCATGTAGACGTGTAACGCTTTATCGAATTCCATCATTCCGTGATGACACAAAACTTTTATGAATAAACCGAGACAGTTTTTGGCAACAAAGATATTTCTAGGAAAGATTTATATCACACTAAAACACACACACACACACACACACACACACACAGATATATATGTCTGTGTGTGTGCGTGTTAGCGAGAGGGGGGATTGGTGAAGATAGATAGATAGATAGATAGATAGATCCATATATAAATATAAATGTATTTAAATATAAAAATAGATATATAAATACAAATATATATATATATATATATATATATATATATATATATCCTACATAATGTGGATATACATATTTCCGAATGCCATAATACTGCAGTATTAGTCTTCAGAAAGCATCTCGTACAGATGTATAGTGTTAAAAAGCGCAGAAATATCAGTAGCGGGCGCCTCATCCTGCAACATGATAATGCAAGACTACGTTCAACGATGATAAACCAAGGAAAGATAAATTCATTCGGCTGGGAAGCTTTAACATTACTCTCTCTGCTCATCAGACCTTAACACTACCAGATGTCCACTTATTCACACCCTTTAAACACTTTACCAGTGGAAAAACTTTCTGAAGCAGGGACGACATCGCAAAGGTGCTCCAAACAATTTTCTCTTCTAATGAATCTGACTTTTCTTTCTTCCTTCCTTTCCTGCTTTCTTTCTTTCTTTCTTTCTTTTTGCCCAAGGAATACAAGATGTGGTTTAAAGTGTGAGAAAATGTCACTACCAACAATGGCGATTATATTTCGAAGGAATTTATTTACGATATATTTTATGCTGCTTTGAACTCAGTACATGAAATGTAACGTGTTGAGAGACCACGCAAAAACGCCCTCGCTGGTTGGCGGTGGTGGTGGTGGTGGTGGTGGTGGTGGCGGGGTAATTATTTAGTTGTATGGTTAATAGATTGTAACAGTAGTAGTGGTTGAAGTAGTAGTAGTAGTAGTAGTAGTAGATGAGTGGATGTGTTGGTGGTGCTGATAGTAGTAGGTGTGATGTTGTGGTGGTGGTAGTGGTGTTGGTGGTAGCAGGGATGGTGGTTGTGGTAGTAGCAGTCGTAGTAGTAGAGGTGGTGGTGGCCCTGAGAGTAGCAGTAGTAGTTATGGTGGTGAGTAGTAGTAGTAGTAGTGGTAATATTGGTAATGGTGGTAGCAGTAGTGGTATGTGTGGTAGTGAGTATGGCGACGGTAGTGGTTGTAGTAGGAGTGATGGTGATGATGGTGGTAACTGGTAAAAAGCTAAACAGAGAATAAATCACGACAGCAGCAGCAGCAGCAGTAGTAGTAGTAGTAGTAGTAGTAGTAGTAGTAGTAGTTAGATTGGTGGTGCAATGAGAAGGCGGCGGTGAGAGTAGAGTTTGGTGTGATGGTGGTAGACTAGAGGCTTGTGACACTGTGTCAATTATCACTTCTTGACTCCATCAGTGATATTTGCTAATGTGGAGAGAGAGAGAGAGAGAAGCACGTTGTCCCAGCTGGGATTTGAACCTCGTTATTCATTTATGCAATCTTCCCCCGCACACATTTCACGTGGACCTTTTATTTGGATTATGGAGCTGCAGTGTTGCGTTATTGGGTGTTTGTAGATAAATACGTTTGACGGTGTGAATAGAATTAATGTAGCTACAAGTGTATGGGTATATGTGTGTGTGTATATATATATATATATATATATATCCATGCGTACGCGTGTATATATATATGCGAAGTTATACATATATATGTATAGATATGAGTAATAATATGAAAAATATACATCTACATGTGTATTTATACGTGCATATATATA
>NC_068994.1:54484933-54487737 GCF_001194135.2 Octopus bimaculoides | reverse complement strand
ATATATACATATATATATATATATATATGTTCATGCATAATATATGTGTACGTATATATATATATATATATATATATATACATATATATATATATATGTTCATGCATAATATATATATGTACATGTGCATATATATATATATCTGTGTGTATAAATTTGTGTTTATTTATATGCATGTATATATATATATGTATATATATACATATAAATCTGTGTGTGTGTGTATATATATATATGTGTGTGTGTGTGTGTGTGTGTGTGTGTGTGTGTGTGTGTGTGTGTGTGTGTGCATACACCGACACACACACGCACGCACGCGCGCACAAACTCCATATTACTTTTGACGCGTGACTAAAATAGGCTTTAAACATAAACACGTAATTAAACATTAAATATTTTTTCACGTACTGAAATATTAAGTCAACATGGCTGAATAGTGTTCTATTAGAGTTTATCAGATTAACATTGATAATGTTAATGTAGCTTTGTCGAGAAGTTGATTTACACTGAGATTGCCCAAGTCACGTGGGGGATTACATCCTGACTGACGAGAAAACTGATAAGCTTTCTCTCATGTGGATATATGAATATACATGTATTTTTATACTTGTATGTATGTATTTATTTATGCATGTGTGTGTATAATGCATGCGTGTGTGTATGTGTTTAGATATGAATACATTTATGTGTGTATTGTGTTACGCAATCACTCCATGTATGCGTTTATAAGATAAGTGGCCTTAAATACACCGGGTAACAAAGGCCTTAAATAGAATGTGTAGTGTCGAAAATATATAGTAACCATCACTCCGAAGTTTCGCCAGAGCAGCTCGACAGGCACTCTTAACTGAGAATGCCCTGTCTCTGATACTGCGATATTTGACTGCGGCCTTGTCATGCTGGAGCACCGCCTTCAGTCCAGCAAATCTACCCCTGGACTTATTCTTTGCCGAACCGCTAAGTTACGGGGGTGTAAACACACCAGCATCGGTTGTTGGGGGGACAAACACAGGCACACGTGTGTGTGCATATATATATATAAAATTTAGATTCAAGGTGAATATGGTACTGAAGTTTAGGCACCAGAATTAAGTATGGTATTATCCATACAATTCCAAAATAAGGGGAATAAAATCAAAATAAGCAACAAGTTTAAATGTAGTTACAAAAATATGTCTTTCTGTTGAAATGAAATTTCAGTAAATTTCTATATCTTTGTGCAGCTAAGGATTGCTCTGCATTTTACAGTTAATGTAATATTCACATTGCTTAAATAAATGGAGTCGCATGAAACGATCGTACTGCATTAACTTTGGGTATCCTTGTTGCTTATTATGATCGAATGCTCAGTCACGCTGTATTTCACGATGTCAGCCTAGCGATTCCATTATGTTAAGCGCCAACAAAAGGATGCTAAACATAGCCGCTCGTCCAGCTAGAAATAGCAGTTAAAGTCCTCCTACCGTCTTGAAAACAGAGAAGGCGTACATTGGCCAGTGTAGTGCTAATCTTAATAAAAAAAAGAACAAGAGAGTCATGGTCGGAATGCTTTTCGATGAGAGTTGACCGAGGCCTAAACAACATAACAACCACTTCCACCTTTCCTGCTGCATCAATAGTCCTGTTTCTCACCCGCACGAAGAGTAAAGTAAATTTGGATTTCAGAATTGTCTCCCTTGCTCTTTTTTGGCAATAATTATCATTACAGTTGTTGTCGTCGTCGTTGTTGTTGTTATTTAACCCTCAGGTAAAACAGACGTGTGATCAGAGACATTCCAGCTAAGACAATCTTGTCTTTCCATTTCAAATACTGTTTTATCTCAGTCTGATAACATTCAACCAATATGTCCTTCCTTTTGTTATTTGAATGCGATTTGGCTGCTGTTTCTAACAAGCTGAGCGACCATGTATAGGTTCGTCTCATTGTTGCAAGCAAGTCAATCATCAGCTTTAATATACTTGCAGTTATTGTATGTTTGTTGTTGCAGTTGTTGTTGTCATTGTTTTTTTAACCCCAGGTCAACTCTGAGTGAGTAGATCTTTGATCAAAGACGATCAAGCCGTCATCATCCCTTCTCCATTTAAGATACAATGCATCATTCATGACAATATTATAATCGATATGCTAAGTTTTAATGTTTTCTCAGTCGCTTTGACCTCGTAATGCACTGGAGAGAGAAAAAAAAAACGGATGACACACTTCGCATGGAAAGTCAGAAATAAGAATCTCTATATATGAATGGCAGATCTAAATGTTGGCTGGTTGGTTGGTTTCTCCAGTCACGATTTACAGCGTATAGACAGCAGCGAGGGAGAGAGAGAGAGAGAGAGAGAGAGAGAGAGAGAGAGAGAGAGAGAGAGAGAGAGAGAGAGAGAGAGAGAGAGAGAGAGAGAGAGTTAGCATCAGAGATACAATATGAGTGCTCATGCTAAACTTCGTGGCAGGCAATGAGTAAATTCACACTACACACACTGCGATGGAGAAAGAATGATAAACAGAGAGGTTGTACACACACGCGCGCACGCGTATCTATCTATCTATCTATCTATCTGTTTGTTTGTCTCTCTATTCATTAATAGATGTCGATCGATAGACAGATAAGCAGTGTGTGCGTGCGTGTATATATATGTGTATATGAGTATGTGTGTATGTATGTGTGCGTGCGTGCGTATATATATATATGTGTGTGTATATGAGTGTGTGTGTGTGTGTGTGTGTGTGTGTGTGTGTGTGTGTGTGTGTGTGTGTATAAAACCAACACTGAGAGTAATTTTAGTTATTACATTATTCTATTTTATTTTAA
>NC_068994.1:54480529-54484700 GCF_001194135.2 Octopus bimaculoides | reverse complement strand
TAATAATAATAATAATAGTTCTGAAGATGTTCTTGTCTGGCAAGTGATTAGAATTGAGAGTTTGTGTTGAAACTAAAGTAATTACAGCGTGGAAGACAAATGTTAGCCATTTATTACTATACAAAAACTGTTAATTTCAATTATTCGTTTATTATTTAGTGTCAAAACTTTCGTCACTCTACGGTGTTACAACGAAACTGTGTCAGTGACCAGGTCGCAGACAGTACGGCGAAAATTTTGGCGCCAACAATAAATTATTGAGTGAAGTTAACAGTTGCTGTGTGTTTTTTTTTTTTTTGAATGGTTAATACGTGCTTGTGAAGGTGCGTGGCTCAGCGGTTGTGGTGTTGCATTCACAATCGTAAGATTGTAGTTTCGATTCCCGGACATGGAGATGAGTTATGTGTTTTAGTAAAACACTTTTTTTGTATTGCCCCAGTCCACTCAGCTGTAAATGTGTTCCAGTAATAGCTGACAACTTAAATCTGTGACGACCACCATCCCGTTCAGTGGGTACTGTTGTATTATTATTATTGTTGTTGTTGTTGTTTCTGTTGTTTTACTATCAAACATAAATTGTGGTTGTATATAGATTTATGTGTTTGTGTACTTGTGCGTATGTATGTGGTAAATGTAGCAGGAAGGAAGTAAGAAGGGGGGGGTGTTAATCTAAATATAATACTCACATCAATGAATCTTTTTGAAAAGAAAGGTGTAACATGTTAAACTCCAGAGTAAAGCAATAAGACCGATAATTGAATTGGGAACCAACAAAATAACATTTACGTATGATAGAGTGAGTATGAGTATGAGGTTGTCTGTTTATGAATATATTTGTGTTTGTGAGTGTATATACACACACTCAGACACACATATGATGCAGACAATAAAGACTACAGACAAAAGGTACAGATCTACAAGATTAAGGTTAGAGTCAATAGCTCACATTTTAGAGAAATTTGTGTGTGTATATATATATATATAGATAGATAGATAGATATGTATGTTTGTATGTACATATATATGTGTATATATTTATATATGTATATAGATATATGTGTACATATATGTATATGTATGTATATGTGTGTATGTATATATATATATATATGTGTGTGTGTGTGTGTGTGTGTGTGTGTGTGTATGTGTATATGTATATTTATGCACATACATACATACATACGTACGTACGTACGTACGTGCACGTGTGTGTGTGTGTGTGTGTATCTATGTATAGACACAAATATTTCTGTATAGAAATATTTCTGGAAAAAAATATGTATTTCGGTGTGTGTGTGTGTGTGTATGTGTGTGTGTGTGTGTGTGCTTGCATGTGTGTGTGTGTGTGCTTGCATGTGTGTATTTGTGCTTATTTCTGTACGTGTGCTTGTGTTCCTATATTTGTATTATGAAGCAATGTTTGTTTATATATAAAAAGATTTTTTTTTTAATGGCGAGATATATTTAGGCTACATTGAACTAAACGACAATACTGTTGCCATTGAACAAAATGCTTCAATTGTCAATGAAGAGAAAGTTGTAATCAAATGAATAGAATCGAACAGAGAGATTCCATTGTTGATGAATTGCCGTTGTCTGGCGCAACACACACGGTTGCTATTTTTCCACCATAAAACATTTGTTAAAGAAGTTTTGGTAAGGGAAATGTTGTGGGTTCAAACCTCGGTATGAATTTGCGATTGGAATATTTTATCGGCGGATTCGATGGCGTGGATAAATATTTAGATCGCATCTGTGGATGTGAGTTGCACGCCGTGTTCTCTGGTGAATTGGTGTTGTCGGACATTAAATATACACTGTTGCTATTTTCTACGATGAAACATTTGTTTAAAAAAAGGCTTGTAGGTAAAGTAATGGTTGTTGGTTCGAATCTCAGCATAAATTTTCAAGTGAAATACTTCGTCTGCCGAATATTTCGAGCATAAATAAAATTCCGAATATCTATGAGTGTAAATTGAAAACTGCGATGTGCAGAAGCTTGGAGAGGAGAGTAAATTTCAATCGTGGGCGAATTAATAGGTTAGTTAGTAAGAGGCAAATGTGGCATGCTACAAAGAAAAAATAGATTTCTTCGAGACGGATGTAATGGCGAATAATAAACAGGGTTGTGCTGGTGAAATATCACTCGCCTCCGGCCCTTTTTGTTTTTTTAATCATTCTTCCATTATCCCACCATCCACTCGATGCATATCAATGATACAACTAACTGTGAAGTATTTAAGGCTATTTCAGAACAACTGTCGCAATAATGCATAACAGCGGACAGAAAAAATTACTTTGCCATTCTGATTTAATGGTTACATTATTAATGGAGATTAATATTTAAAATGAATTTACTATCTTTAGTGAATGTGAAACGCTTCTCTACCGCATCGAAACTATTAGCCCCTGCATCACTGATACTTAACGAAAGTGATAGTCAGAGCTGAGAGTTAATCTCTTTGCTCAGATTTCGTCCGGTTTATACGATGTCCAGCTTAACGAGGTACGGTTAAATTCACTTTCAGTTTTTCACTTTTCTAATTATAGTTCTTTTTAATATTTTAAATAGAGTGGGTTGCTTATCAGTGTTTCTCTCACAGTTTTAAGAAGTACAGTCAACACTAAAACACTCACCTATTTTTTTCTATTCATTATTTATTTATTTTTTTTCGTTATCTACGCGCGTTTTAACTTTTTTCTTTAGCATAGTATAACTTACAATCAAATTTGAGTAATCTTGATTCATAACATTCTAAACACTCTTCCGAAAGCTCCAAACCTTTCCTTACCATATTTCTGCTAAAATGCACTGACTTTGTTTCAGTTTTGAGAATAATGGATAATTTAATAAAATGACTTGGCCGTTAAGTTAATGATTTCAAACAAATAATCGTGGAATTTCGATGGAAGGTTTTAATTTAGATCACTTTAAAACTTTCCTTACCGTATTTCTCTTGAAATACACTGCCTTTCATTCGATTAATTTCGAAAATAATAAAGAATTAATTCAAATAACTTTGTCATTATTAAACTAATGTCTCGAACAAATTAACACAAAATTTTGATGAAACTTAAATCACCTTAAAACATAAAGTTTGTACCACCAAGAGTCAGGAACGGTCACAGGTAGTTTGGTTTGAAGAAGGTCACTTTTAATATATACGTGTGTGTGTGTGTAAACACAAATTACTCCTTTTTTTCGTGCTTACAGTAGATTTTTACTTCAAAATTTACTGATATTTATTTTTTTCAGCAAACCCCTTCGTTAAAATTTTTGGCATAATAGAAAATTAATTTAACCATCTTTTATCACAATTATAAAAAAAAGTACACTACATAAGTAATGAATAATACAATGTGGTGCAGTTAATTAATTATTATTATATTAAATACTATTATTAATTTATCTAATCTTACTGCACTTCATTTTCGTCTTTCTACACGCCTTTTTATCTTTCGCACCCACCTTGCACATAGCTTTGATTTTTTTTCTTCAATTTTCACGTTTTAGTTAGACTTGTCCCTTTAATTACTTAATAAGATTTGCCATAAGATATATTGTTTCATTTTTCATTTTAATTCAACACCCGTTATAAAATTCTACGATTTATTGGATGTATTTTGCACTTTAAATAAATTTTCCTCACTTGCAGTAAAGCCACATTATTGAAGCTATATCACCTGCTTTGTCTGATCGTGTACACTTAGAACTATATCCAATACACTAATTACATTGGTTTCACCTCTCCATTGTCTATGTTTGTTTCAACGTCGTGGCACTCCGTCGATTACGACGACGAGGGCTCCAGTTGAAGAGCCTGCTCGTGAAATTAACGTGTAAGTGGCCGAGCACTCCACAGGCCAAAGGGACAGATAGAATAAGTACTAGGTTTACAAAGAATAAACCCTGGGGTCGATTTGCTCGACTAAAGGCGGTGCTCCAGCATGACCGCAGTCAAATGACTGAAACAAATAAAAGAATGTGTGTGTGTGTGTGGCCGTGGCCGTGTTTGTCCCCCGCCACCGCTTGACAATTGTTGTTGGTGTGTTTACGTACCAGTTATCTTGCGGTTCAGCAAAGGAACCGATAGAATAAGTATCAGGCTTTAAAAAAATAATTACTGTGGTCGATTCATCCGACTAAAATTTCTTGAAGGCGGTGCCCCAG
>NC_068994.1:54478410-54479473 GCF_001194135.2 Octopus bimaculoides | reverse complement strand
TATATATATATATATATATTTACATTGGTATAAGATATTATGTAACATTTAAGTGATGGTTCAATAGAGAAAATATGTAATATACCATTTAAAAAAATATAAATGTCTACGTCAGTGTTTATTATGCTTCACAAGAGAGAGTTGCTGTAATAATCTTGGAAGTGATTGGAACATTTCCATTGTAGCAAATTCGTCCAATTGTTTGGACTAATCGAATTCAATTTCTTTGTTATATAACGAACTTAAATTGGTTGAGACAGTTGGCAACTCTAAGCTGCAATTTCTTCTGCATATTTTAAGGGCGGTAATGGTGTAATGAATAATTTTCTTTTAACCAAACAAGCGCCAACTTTAATTAGCGTAGATTGTTTTGTTGTTGTTGTTGTTGTTGTTGTTGTTGTTGTTGTTGTTGTTGTTGTTGTGGTAGAGATGATGTTGGGGCTGGCGGTGGTAAGGGAGAGAGTGGAAAATTTAAAGGAAATGAACCGGAACGTGCCGGAATGTGCACAAGAGAACCCAAATATGCAGTCTTCACTGCCAGAAGAGTGCTTCCACACACACACACACACACACATACACACACACACACACACACACACACACACATACACACACACTTACACACACTCAAATATATATATATATATTAATCAAAATATACAGTATTATAGATCCCTTTCAGCTGATCTTATCAATCGGTTTCGCATGGCGTATTAGATAACCGAATATTAAAAAAACAAGTGGTTAACTAGCAACATATACTCTTGGGTTTAAGTGTCAGCTACTGTCAGTTTCGTACTTCGATAAATCAGTAATCGGACGAGTTTGTATAGCCTGTCGTGTATTATCCGGTAATCTTCCAGCTTCAGATTACAGGACAGCACAGACGAGTTATAAAAGCTCGTCTGATTATTGCACTATCGGAACATGAAACTTAAAGTAGCTCACATCCAGCTGGATGGAGTACATATTTGTTGATATTCCACTAACAGCTGTACAGTGCTCTATCTCCCTTTCTCTCTATCCCTCTCTCTCTCTCTCTCTCTATATATATATATATATA
>NC_068994.1:54471649-54478226 GCF_001194135.2 Octopus bimaculoides | reverse complement strand
ATATATATATATATATATAAATATAAACACTTCATCTCACGTTGCACTGCGACCACTTCGGCACCTGACGCCTGGTACACCTGTTCAGGAAACGTCGATTCAATGGAGAGAGTGAGCTAAGGCAGGGCACGAACTTTTGATCACCAGAAACAAATCCTTAGTGCAGGCAGAAGCTGAACGCTCAAGCGCCGTCTTCGACGGGAGGGCTCCATCATCATTATCATCATCATTATTATTATAATAATTATTATTATTATTATTATTAGATTTTCTATTTTTCCTGTTTTGCCTTCTACTTTGTCTTTAGAAGTCTTTTTGCTTTCTCCTTTTTTTTTTCTTTCTAGCTTCTATATTTCTCCTTCATCATCATCATCATTCTCCTTCTCCCCCTCTTTGCGCTTTTTCTCCTCCTCCTTCTGCCAGTCTTATCGTCTGTCTTCTTAATCAGGGTTTACAGCATACAGTATCGAATTGCTTGCTGTCTGCATGATTGCTCGCTTCCTAAATACGTTGTCTCCTCAACTGACATGCTTATCTCTACAGATTATTATTACTTATCCCGATTACTATTCCTATATCACTACAACTGCCTCTAACACTAAACGCCACATCTTTGATTGAGAACTGTAGTCTTCTACAATGCTATCACGGCATCAAATCTGTATTGATCTTGGAATGATTGGGTTCTCTCTTTTGCCATCAAATACGTATCTTCAGTGAAGCAGTAACAATATGGAGTAAAAAAAAAAAAAAACGAAAGGACAAACAACATATTGTGATACGGTATTAGAGAGGCAGAGATAGATAGAGGTTTAATATTAAAGAGATCTAGATAGAGATACACTCATTATAAGAGGGATAGATAGATAGATAGATAGATAGATAGATAGATAGATAGATAGATAGATAGATACGGATACATTATTAGAGGAACATTTAGAGGTATAGTATTAGAAAGGAGGGGAGAGAGAGATTGTTAGAGAGATACTGGTGAATAAACACGGTATTAGAGAGATGAATAGAGATAGACACATTATTAGAGGAATATAGTTAAATAGGGACACAGTATTAGATGGATGGAGTTAGATTAATACACAGTATTAAAGAAACAGTGAAATAGAGTATTTGTGACATAGCGAGATGGACAGGGACAGAGTATTAGAGAGAGGGACAGAGTATTAGAGAGAGGGAGAGAGAGAGAGAGAGAGAGAGAGAGAGAGAGAGATGGAAGGAACAGAATATTTGAGAGAGAGAGGCAGAGTATTATAGATAGATAGATAGATAGATAGATAGATAGATAGATAATACTTGCATAAACACTATACGTATATATGTGTGTGTATAGATAGATGGATTGATTGATAGGTGGATAGACAGAAAGGGACAGACTGTTAGAGACAGTATAGGAAAGAGATAGATAGACAGAATATCAAAGAGACTGAGAAATATAGACACGCATATTTAAAAGGACAGAGACCATGTTAGAGAAAGGAAGTGAAAGTGAGAGACAACGCGGAATGAGTAAGGTCTTTCGCTTGCCATCAAATATATAGCCTCATTGAAGCAGTAACAATATGGAGGAAAAGATGAAACGGCAAACAACAAAACTAATAATGAGATATGTCTTTTTTGGTTATTGCTATATTTCTTTTTGGTTTTGCTCGTTTTTTATTGATATGCTTCCTGCTTTGCCTTATAGCATCTTGCTAACCTATCTCGCTCTCTAATGCGATGTGTAATTATCTCGTTGTCCATCAATACACACACGATATGATATGACCATTGTCATCTAGCATCTGTCTGTCCATCCATCTAGCTATCCATCAATGCAACCATCTCACTCTTCCCTAATTTGTTAGTCTGTCTGTTTGTATGTATGTATGTATGTATGTATGCATGTGTGTGTTCGTGTCTGTCTGTCTGTCTGTCTGTCTGTCTGTCTAGACAACCATCAATTTATCGTTCGTTTTTTTCTATTTTTATCTATCCCTCTATCTTCCTTATCAATATATCTATCTCATTATCTTCCTATATACATATCTCTCTCTCTCTCTCTCTCTTTCTCTCTCTCTCTCTCTCTCTCTCTCTTTCTCTCTCTCTCTCTCTCTCTCTCTCTCTCTCTGATATGTGGAGAGAGAGACAGCGAGAGAGAACGAGAGAGAAACTACACGTAAAATAATTCCTAAATAAGAATTAACAGATGTAAATTACCAGGAACGTCTTACAAGTTAATCCAAATACCCCGTCTCCGGTAAAATGACAGATCGAGAGAATTTAGTGACAGAAAAATTTCCAAAATGAAATTGGCCAAACCATAGTCGACGCGTCCAGACATTTAAAACTTCATTTTCATAGACAGAACGGATATCTGTTGCCGTTTCCGTTACTGAAGAGCCCTTTCTGAATTCACATTGTATGTAGTGTTTGATATGGTTCTGATCTAAATTCATTTTAAAAGGCTAAAGTCAATAGGAATTTAACCAGTGTAGTATAAAGTAATCTATGAACAAAGAAACAAAAACATATGAATATATAAATTAATTCTTATTTTAGCACAAATATTGAAAAAGTGCCGTTAAAGTGATCATGTGAAAAATGCAACAGGAATTTCTTTCCAAGCAAATATATCTCTTTATCGCACTGTTTAGTTTACCACTTACTATGTATTATATTAGTGGTTCCCAAAGTGGGCGGTATTGCCCACCCCCACCCTTTCGGGGTGGGGGAGGGGAAAGTTCCAAGGGGGTGTTGAAGGAAAGTGGGACGATAATGGGGTTGCGATTCATGTAAAAAGTGAGGCGAAAGGGGGTAGTGATTGATGTAAAAACAACAAAATTAGGTTGTTTTATTTGTTAAATACAGTTGCATTGGATTTGCTTCAGAAAGAGGTCTATGTTTGTTGGGGTGGGGTGCTATGAATGTGGCTTAGGTGTCAAGGGGGCGGCCCAAAAAGTTTGGGAGCCACTGTATTATATAACATCCACACTCAGCACACACAAATGAATGAATGACTGAATGGATTAATTAATTAATTAGTTAATAAATGCAATCGTTTGATTCTTTGCCGACAATCTGCTGTATGTAAACTTTTTGTCTTTTTGTCTTGACTCACTTTCAGTGGTGGTAACTTGAAAACAGAATGAGTTGTAGCGGCGGAGAACCCGATCGGTCAGCTTTGGCCCGGAGTCGTAGCATTGATCACCAGCTCGATGAAGAACGAGAAAGAAGACAGAAAGAGATTCAACTACTGGTGCTAGGTGAGTGGAAAAGAAACCTTTACATATTCTTTGCTGGGCCTGGCTCTGACACACAAAACCAGGCACGACTGACCCTTCAGCTCAGGTGGCATTTGGTGGGGAGTTCTTTATATAAATTTCGCCTTTTTCTAAAGCCAAGACCCTAAAGTGACTTTATATATAATGGAACTGTGATTATGTATATCAGAAAAAATATAAGTCGAAACAATGGTTTTTATAATTATTTATGTTATATAATACCATGCTATGTTATATTATATTCATAGTATTTAATGTAATATTGTAATATGAATAAATTACTGGATTGTCAATAGTATATCTCTATATCTAATTTATCTTTATAATTGAATTATACCAATATGTATTTGGTATCCAAATGAAGTACCGGTGAATTGGATGTTTAACATACCCCTTTGAAGGATTTATTTTCCTCAGTTTGTTACTATATATATTATCGGCGAGCTGTCAGAATGCTGCTCTAGAATGGAGATTCCGGAGAGGAATTTTGTTCAAAGTTGATAAATCCTTTAAGATAAATCACTACATTTTCAATGAACAGAGAGAATCAAAATAATGCCATACATATTCATTCTTCACACGTTCGGGCGGATCCGGAAATGAACATGCTAATCGCTGTTATATTTCGTCCCTGGAGAACTTCTCTTTTCAGACAATGTGTGTTCGATAACACACTCGATTCATTAAATCAAGAGGAGCCTGAGACATTGTGATGTTTCGTCCTTGTTGTGTCTCTGCAGTCAAAGCTACTCCCGGATCAATGAAACTAAACAAGAATTACGACTATTGTTCAAAGAATTCTGCAGACAAACAATTTCCTGATGCTTGCTGATATCTTCCAAGCGGATAATAATCGTCATGTGCACGATAAACAATAGAAAATCAAAAGAATGACTGACACATTTCATCTTCAGTTGTTCCAGCGTATTCGAACGTAAATGTGCTAATCGCTATTGTATCACATCATTGGAAAATCACTCCTTTCAGACAAATATCTGTTCATAAAACACACGATTCATTGGAATAACGAACATCAGTGTTTCGACCTTGTGTGTCTCCTCAGCCAAAGCATTCTTTGTCATCATTCTAGTAAATAAGGATATTTATGTTAAATGAATATAAAACCATTGATATTATGCAATAATAAAGTGTTTTGTAGACAAGACGGCATCATTTTGGGTTTTCTTTTCTTGTGCGTGGTGAGAGAAATCAGAAATAATGAACTGGTAAAGAGGCGAAATACAACATTTATATGTGTGTGTGTATGTATGTGTATAGAATACCTTTTCTTTGTGTCTATGCGTATGTATATATATACATATATAATAGTATTTCTTGCAGTGAGTGTACATATATATGTATGTATTAGCAAGAAACACCACTCGGTGTATTTATTGCATTGAGAATGATTCCTTATAAAGGATGTGACATTGAATAGGCTAACAATTCCGTAATTGAACTGCTTGCCATAATATAAGTCAAGTGCACACTCACACACACACACACACGCACACATGCACGCACACACACGCACAGACATGCACACACACACACACACACACACACACACACACACACACTTGACTTTTAACCAGAATCCACGAAATGAGAAGAGCAAAGTAACAAAATGGATGACCTTCTCGTATCAGTGACATTTCACTAATGTGGCTACACATTCACGTACAAACACTCACACACATACACACGCACGCACACACGCACACACACATACACACACACACACACACACACACAGAACAGTATCAATATGGCGTCGGATTGGCAAAACGTCACTGAAGCGTCTGACAAAATGTCTGGTTGTATTTAATGGCAGACTTTTAGGTTCTTAGTTCGAATCACTCCGAGATCGACTTTGCCTTTTATCAATCGGCGATGGTTAAAATAGAATACCAGTTAAATACTGGGGGAAATCTAGTCGACAATATTTTGTCCTCAAAAAGCGAATTCTTTTGAGCTATGTTACAAATTAGTATTATTAACATTTCGCTAGAACTGTATAAATATGTCGCCTCGTTGAAAGAATCAGTAGAGCGCTGGATAAAATGCGTTGTACTATTTAGTTACGGGTCTCTACGTTCTGAGTTCAAATCAAGGCGACCTTCACTGAATTTGAACTCAGAATGTAAACAGTTGGAAGATCTGCCGCTAAATATGCCTCCGACGACGCTCTGACAATTCTGTCAGCTCGCCGACCGAGATAGAATACATAATATTGCACCGAAATTTCTGAATTATGACCCCACTCCCGGCCCCTTATCTTAAAAGAGCAGCACCTCCTTCTCTGCCCTCACGTTAGTGAATCGGAAACCAATATTTTCTGCTATTTTGTCATGTAGGTGCTTCCGGTTCCGGGAAAAGTACCTTTATCAAACAGATGAGAATCAGATATGGAGACGGCTTCCCTGAAAACGAACGTCACTATTTCAAACCATTTATTTACGAGAACATCACGCATGCGCTGCACCATGTCTTAGATCATATGGCGTCTATGAAGATAGACTATAATGACCCATCGATGACTGTAAGTAGAACAACTCTTTTCATTTCGTTTTATTTATTTTTTATTTTTGTGGGGCGGGGCTGAGCAATGAGGTGGTGTGCATACAGCCAGGCAGGTATTTTGTCATAGTTGTCATCATCGATATTGTCGGCATCGCTGTCCTTATTACCATCATTATCACCGTCATCATATTCGTGCTTGTCATCATCATCAGCATCATCAGCATCATCATCACCGCCATCATTATTACCGCCATCATCATCACCGCCATCATCATCATCATCGTCGTCATCATCATCACTGATGTCATCACCGTCCTTGTCATCATCCCCATTATCCCCACCACCATCACCATCATCATCCTGACAATAATCACCACCACTTCTAATATCCTCCTCCTCCTCATCATCATCATAATCAACAGCATCATCATGACCAATGCGTTGCCATATTAAACGCTGCGACATAATTAATTGCACGTTCGACCATGTCATCGTTACCAATATCTTTTCAACGTGAAACAAATTTCATTTAAATATTCCGTTTTTTGTGTTTTGTTTTTCTTCTTGAAGTTGTTTTCTGTTTTACTCTGTTTTTATCTTTCATTTGTTTGCAGTTTTTTTTAAAATTATTTCTATTTTTGCATTTCAAGTTTGCTATTATTATTATTATTATTATTATTTCTGTTTTCGTGTGACGCACACAAAAACGACTAGCATATTTGCGTTTGAATCTGCTCGGAACGTAGTTAAGAATAAATATGCAAGTAGTTGTTTCAGAT
>NC_068994.1:54468963-54470231 GCF_001194135.2 Octopus bimaculoides | reverse complement strand
AGATTTTCCTTTTTCTTTATTTTTGTTGGTTCTACTTTGTTTTTTCTTTTGGATTCTTTTAAATTTCCGCTTGTGTTGTTTTCACATTTTATTATTATCATTATTATTATTATTATTATTATTATTATTATTATTATTATTATTATATTTTCTCTAGTTTTATAAATATATTTGTTTAATGTATATTAAATATCTGAGTTCTTTGTTTTTTTTCCATTTTCCATTTTCTATTTATTTTTTTTATTTACATTCATGTTTAATTTTTTCTTTTTATTTCATGTCTTGTTTCTTTAACATTTCTGTTTTGTTTTTTTAATTTTTTACAATCTTCTTTCTTTTCTTTTTACTTCCTTTTTGTATTTTTCATTTCTTTTTGAAATTTACTTTTAATATTGAAAAAAATTTCTTTTTCTCCTTATTTCATTTGTTGTTGTTGTTGTTTTTTTTGTTTATTTTTTTCTAATTTACTTCAGCGTTGTTCATTTTCAGTTTTTCTTTCGTGTTCTGATTTTTTTCTTTATTCTCCTATTGTTTTGTTTCATTTTCTGTTTTATTTTAAAGTTCCTTCTAGTATTTCTAATTGTTTTTGAACACGTGGCTATGTGGTAAGTTTACTACCCAACCATATGGTTCCAGGTTCAATTGACATTACTTGGTACCTTGAGCATGTGTCTTTTACTACAACCTCGAGACGACCAAATGAATTGGGGAGACGATCAAGTCTACTTTTAGCTGTCATCTATTTAGTCTTCTAATCTTATTTTAGTCAAACACTTATAAAGCTTAATTCAGTTCAATTAAAAAGCATGAGTCAGCAACGCATTGTAAGCCATACTATAATTTGAGAAAAAACTTATCCGCGCGCAAGGTATGCATCACCCCTCCGATGCCTTATTTTTTTTTCATTGTTTTTTCTCCAGTTCCTTTTTTAAAAGTTTATTTCAGTTTTAGACGACTTTTTTTTTTCAATATAAATATTTGCTTTTTTTCGTTTTATTTTTCTTTCTTTCTGTTTCTGTCCATCTTTCATATTTTATCTTTTTTTTTCTTTCCAGGAAACGGTGAGTGAGTTTGAGAAGAAATATCCACGAATAAGGGCCTTGTTACTTCATACAGTTGAGGAAGATGACACTCACTTTGACCACAACAATACAAACTTATTCCCCGCTCGGCCACGACGTCTCTCGAACTTTTACTGTCATTACGAGAAACCAGACATTTCCTTAATCCTGCAGGTTTGGCAAGACTCGGGCGTTCAAGAATGTTAC
>NC_068994.1:54467534-54468261 GCF_001194135.2 Octopus bimaculoides | reverse complement strand
TATATAGCCTTAGCGTTCATCCTTTCCGGGTCAATAAATTAAGTACCAGTGAAACACTGGGGTCGATGTGATCGACTAGTCCTCTCCTCCAAATTTTCAGGTCTTGTGCCTTTAGTAGAAAGAATTAATATTATTATTATCATTATTATTATTATTATTATTATTATTATTATTACTATGTTATTATTTTTGCTAGCATACATACTTCATATATATATATGTATATCGATGATACACACACACACACACACACACACACAATTTTATGTGAGAGCATGTGCTTCCAACATCACAACGTGATGCCACTTCCATCAGCATGAATAATGCTGTGCTTAAACCAATAAATCTCAAAGAATTCAATATTCCAATCTCTGGTTTAAACCATAAATTGATCATTTCTTCTCTTTATAAAATTATTTTTGTTTCCTGCTTCCACCACCACCACCACCACTACCACCACTAGAAGCCTGAAGCTATGGGCTTGCCGACAATAACTAGCTTCTTTGTGTGAACTCAATACATTCCTATAATCAGTATATTTATTATTTGTATTCTACTTCGGCATTTTGTTCTGTCTTGCTACCGCCCACCTCTTGGTAGTAACACGGAAACAAACACTCCCGCTCACACGCACATACACACACTACACCTCACATACACACACACGCACATCCACATACATTTGTATACTTACACACACACACACACACACATATATATATATATA
>NC_068994.1:54465877-54466770 GCF_001194135.2 Octopus bimaculoides | reverse complement strand
CTCCGGAATGTTGGAATTCCTTCCTCCCCTTCCCCCCTCAAGTTCCCCCCTCCGGAATGTTGGAATTCCTTCCTCCCCTTCCTCCCTCAAACCCCTTCCTCCCGTCCTCTCTCAAATCCCCCCTCTCTGGAATGTTGAACGTTCCTTCCTCCCATTCCTCCCCTTTCCCTCTTCGTCCCCTTCAGCTTGTATCCCCAGATTATAAATTCAGATTCATACCAATGAATGATGTTCATGATTTTGTGCCTAAATGTCACCAGCTGGAAAAGCTAGAGTTTTCAGAAAAAGAAATCAACCCGTGTAACAAGGCACACATTAGAAATACAACCTGTAAGCGGAACAGTAAAAATATGCGAGACTTTCCTCAAGTTACATTATTTTTATCTCCTTCTTCTTAGTTGGTGAAGCTTTGTATCTTTGTTTGAAACCAGTTCCTTTCTTACAGAAAGATTTCATGTAATCAAAAATAGAAGGGAACATACATACATACAAACATGCACGTATACACATACACACATGCATACTACGTATATACATGCACACACATACATACATACATACATAATTACATACATACATACACACATACATACATGCACACATCCACATACATACATACATGCATACATACATACATACATACATACACGTATGTATACATTACATTACATTTCATCACATGGCATACAGATAGACAAACAAACAGGTTTATACACAAACGTGCATATACGCATTCAAACGCGTTTACCAACAGACAGGTACAAACAGGTGCACAAAAAACGAACATGCACGCACACATACACTCACACACACACACACACAAAGCAAACGTCAGAAAATGTGTTGGCATGTATCTATACATACGTTGTATGTATGTATGTACGTATGTATGT
>NC_068994.1:54463071-54464261 GCF_001194135.2 Octopus bimaculoides | reverse complement strand
TATATATATATATATATATATATATATATATATATATATTATATCTAAGTATATTTTCTTATACTGAATCAGCATAAAAGAACATTATGAACCCAGGACTAGATCTCGCACACACGCACATAATTACACACAGATATTTTAGATTCTTTAATTATCTAATTCCCTACAATCTCTGGAAACTGTTTATAAAGAATTACCATTAAAAGTTTCCTAAACCTTTTTGGATTGTTTGTTGTTTTCATTCATTTATTCGCTTATTAATTAGCTTTCTATGATGTAATACGAGGGGATGTTGTAAAGTTCCTGGCTTTAAAGGTATCACGAAAGGCCTTATTGGAGGCCCAAACCCTCCGAGTTCTTTTACAGGGCTTAGAAAACTAAAGAGCCGCTGCAATAAGTGTGTGAATCTGAGGGGGGAAAATATTGAATAAAATCTTAATTTACTGATCCTCCTGTATTTTCTTGTACCCAAAGCCAGGAACTTTTGACCAGAGCTAGCACCCCTCATATGCAAGTACACCACTGATTTTTCAATATTTTGGGCTCCAAAGTCTTGACAATTTAACCATTTTGCCAGACAAGCCTTACTTAATGATAATGTAACACACGTCTAACCAACAAATTATACATCCTAAGTACCATCTTTTATGTTTTATCTTTTACTTGTTTCAGTTGTTAGGCTGTGGCCATGCTGGGGCACCACCTCAAAGAACTTTTAGTCAAAGGTATCAACCCCAGTACTTCTTTAAGCCTGATATTTATTCCATCAATCTCTCTTGTTGAACTGCAAAGTTACAGGGACATAAACACACCAACACCAACCGTCAATATTTTCAGACACCAAACACTGCTGGCCTGAGACCTCTTTAAAATATGGAGTGGGGAAAAACCTCGTTTTTAAAGGTAAAACCCTAGGTGATTATCTCCCTTTGCTCTTGTCTTCAGCCACGCTGTCATCTTGCAATCTCCAAAGCATAACGAAGGTAAACGATTGTCTCCCTTCGGCCTTGGCTATTGGTCTGAATCACATGGAAAATACTCAAGAACCCAGATCCCTACAACAACGGGACGAAATGGTGCAAGTTATGCATTGCCGAACGCACGAAGACGCTTAAAGATTCGCTTGTGCCAGGGGGCATCCTGAACTCTAAGACAAAGATCTTCAGACCATGCCTTCATTTTAGATAACT
>NC_068994.1:54458306-54462875 GCF_001194135.2 Octopus bimaculoides | reverse complement strand
TTGTGCCTAGAGTAGAAAAGATTACATAAAAACTGAGGGAAGCGAGATGGCAGAAACGTTAGCGCGTCGGGCGAAATGCTTAGCAGTATTTCGTCTGCCGTTATGTTTTGAGTTCAAATTCCGCCATGGTCGACTTCGCCTTTCATCCTTTCGGGGTCAATAAATTAAGTACCAGTTACGCACTGGGGTCGATGTAATCGACTTAATCCGTTTGTCTGTCCTTGTCTGTCCCCTCTATGTTTAGCCCCTTGTGGGCAATAAAGAAATAAGAAACGTTAGCACGCCGGGCGAAATACTTAGCGGTATTTCGTCTGTCTTTATGTTTCTGAGTTCAAATTCCGACGAGGCCGACTTTGCCTTTCATCCTTTCGGAGTCAATTAAATAAGTACCAGTTACACAGTAGGGTCGATGTAATCGACTAGCCCCGCCCCCACATTTCAGGCCTTGTGCCTAGAGGAGAAATTATTACTTAGAAACTGGTACTCCGTCGGTTACAACGGCAATTGTTCCAGTCGATCCGATCAACGGAACAACCCGCTCGTGAAATTTATATGCAAGTGGTTGAGCACTCCACAGACACACGCACACTTAACGCAGTCCTCAGGGAGATTCAGCATGACACAGAATTCGACAAGGTTGACCCTTTTGTAATTACAGGTACAACTCATTTTTGCAGCCGAGTGGACTGGGCCAACATGAAATAAAGTGTCTTGCTCAAGGCCATACGACCTTTAGCCAAATATTCTAAGCACTCAGCCACGTGCCTTCACAATCATAATACACCTCGCTAAATCCTCATCATTATCAACGTCTATAGACACAAGTTGATGGAACAATTATAAACCACAAATTTTACGAGGTTGTATCAAAAAGTTCCTGCACTGGTTCTGTAGCTCGCCAACAGGTGGCAGCACAAGGTTGCGTGCACAATGAGGGCTAGCAGTGACTTTCCTGAGGCAGTGTACCGAGTGACATCGCTGTCTACGTGGCCCGTGGTGAAATTTGTGGTCTTGTGATCACGTGTATGGTGAAGTCTGTGATTTTTGTTCTAGATAGGAACAAAGAGGCAGCGTGAAATTTTGCGTTAAACTTGGCAAGTCTGCTACATTGAGCGAGCTTCCGCAAGCTTATGGCGTCGTCGAGGCAATGAGTCGCACGCAATGTTTCAAAAAGCGGAAGAAAGTCCCTGGAAGACGTTGAGCGATCTGGAAGACCAATCATGAGCGTCACCTCCGGAAACGTGGTATTGTGCATCGTGAATGCGTCCCCCAAGGCCAGAACTTCAACCGAGAGTTCTACTGCAAAGTTTTGAAGCGTTTGAGGTGGGTAGGCACATTCGGATCTGTGAAGCGCGAAGAATTGGATTCTTCACGACGACAATGCCTCTGTCACCGAGCACTTCTCATTCGTGGCAGATTCGAACGTGAATATGCTGACCGTTGTTGCTTTTCATCATCGGAGAACACCTCCTCCCGATAGACCGTGCGTGTTCATAACATGTACAGTTCACCAGTGTAAGGAGACTTCGGGACACTCTGTTTCGACCTTGTGTGTCTCTTCAGTCAAAGCTACACCGCCGGGTCAATAAATCTAGCATGAATACGAACTTGAATTATTATCTGTGTGGTAGACGTCAGTATACATAGCAAATTAATTGTTTGCTGAATTTTAGAAACAAGAGGCCGTGCTCTTGTTAGATTCGTAGCCCCGGTGGGGTTAACTTTCACCAAAAAACAACAACATTGATCAGATATTCACATTTGAAGATGCCAGAACGTCAGAACGTATTGAGAATGGACACATTAAAGTAATGTTTTATTTTTTTTTTAGCTTAGCCAAGGCAAAAAAATAAATGGCATAGAGGTAATAACTCAGACGTCACGTTCGATTTGTTGCGTCCCCTAGTATGAAAGAAAGACTGAAAAAGTTAAATGCGTATTTTCTTTATTTCTATCTTTCCTTCTAGTTTAAATATTTAAATATTTGCTTTCTTTTTGACTAATTTGAAACGTTCAATCCTTATACCAGGCTACGTGAATCTATGAGTCTCAGTCCATGAATTACCACTAAAAATATTTTTTCCTTCACTGAGAGGAAAATTAAAAATTAATATCTAGTTTTCCAGCATGCGATGCAGATACGGCCGTTTTGCAGAGGTTGTTGCAAACTGAACCGGACCTACTAGGAGACCACGACTTATCTAACCAGTTTATCAAAAACGTATTGAATGCGTTTGCGCTTAGAAGTACGAGAAAAAGTACTCAATACCAGAAAGTAGATTGAAATAATTTATTATAATTAAAACTTTACAATAACGTTTCTTGGTTTCTCACATAATTATATGTGTTATTAATAAGCAGGTTGATTTTTCACAGAAGCATTTGAAAGCAGTCCATCGATCTTATTCGTTGGTCGGAATAACGAAATAGTTGCCGCGTAACTATTGTTAGTGGTTACAGATCTTAAAAGATCAACTTATATGAATATATTGCAAGTTAATAAACTATCAACAATTAAAGTGTATATAAATATTAAGAGTCAAAACTACTTATTTACAGCCGCTGCAACAAACAAGGGAAAGGAAGATCTTCGTGTTCCCTCGGAAAAATTTTTTTATAGATTCAAGTTGTAAATTTGTAAAAATGAACTGGGATTTGTACCAACAAAACAAAACCATTTCTGATTTATGATGTTTTCATTTTGGAAAAGACCGGTATTTTCCCCAGATAAGAAAAGCCGGCACATATCCCTCCATTGCTTGGTAGACCCTGACAAACTCAAAAATTTCTTATATTATACAAAAATTAAAGTTTCTGGATTTTTTAATTACCAAATATACTTGGACAAAGTTGTGGGCGATTTTTTAACTGGAGTATTAAAGAAATTTTTCTGTTGGTTAATATATCAATTTGAAGAGGATCGCATTAGAACAATTTTAGGCGATTCTATCATTGTTTGTTGACATCTTATAACATAAAAGTTATAGTTATGAATAAAATATTTGATATTTTATGCCTATGAATGTTAGTTCCGGAGAATTCTTGATTCTTGAGATTATCTCCCCTTCTTATTCGGAGTTGGTTGCAGTCGTAACCAAGTGTTTATCATCTCTCGAAGTGGAGATAACTTCAATAAATCAAGAATTTATCCTGATTTATTGAAATTTATCCAGTAGCTGATGTCTCAATGCATGAAGATGACTTAAAGTAGCCATGATAAGGGAGATTACTTCTGCATACCTTGTTCCGATGTGCGGAAGTAGTCTCCCTTGAAACAGTGAGATTTATGGATGTTACAGTAAAACGTTTTCTTGTAATACACACAGGTTCATTTATATACAAACATATATATATACACACACTATAACTGACAGGAGATATCTTAGGGATGCATTCTACATACATATTCCAAATACGTAATATACTGAGTTAAAAAAACAACCCTTTGAACAACTCAGATTATCCAAGCAGTTACTACATAAAAACTCCCTCTAGTCAAATTTTAAAGCTAATAATCAAGGGAGGCTACCTTTATTGTCCAAAATTTTTAATCAACTAAAACTACGGCGGTTATTTCCCTTGCAGATTTTATGTCAGCTTTCGGATTTTAACGTCCCTCAGAGCAGGGGTCACCAACCACCAGACCGTAGACCAATACTGGCCATGGATCATTTGGTATTGGGCCGTACAGGAAGCATAAATTTTATATGTATATTTTTATTACAATTTGTTATTGACTATCGTAGTCTGCGGGGCGTTTTTGTATTATATATATAATAATTTATATATTACGCAGTTTATTATTTTCTTATGCGTGTGTTCTCCCGTTTCATAGAAAACTTGTTTTGCATGAAACCGGTCTGTAATGCAAAGACGATTGGGGACCTCTGCCCTAGAGTTACGATTGAGCAGGCCTGTGAAACACAGAGAGACTAATGGTGACCCACAGGCCATCTCTGCTCTTCTTTGCTAACGACGACCACCTCCACTTTACGCTGTAACATAAAGTGGCGAATCAACCATACTCAGTGTTGGGGAACAATCTGGACACTAAGGGGAATGACAAGTAAATATATGAGTGTGCTGTTCATTTATTTATTTACATGGATATTTATATGAACCTCTCTATTTTCCCTAGGGGATATTCTCAAACTCCTGATTCGTTTAGCATTTATCCTTGTATTTCGATTGCTTATATATGTGTGTATATATATATTTGTATGTGTATGTATGTATGTATATATATCCACTACGTTATCGTATTTTTCTTTATATTTTTTGACTGATATTATACTTATACTTTTTTACTCCTCTTTTATTTGTTTCTAATTGTGTGTGCGTGCATACGTACGTCTGCATTTTAGCTAACATTGGTGCTTTTTTTATCCTCTCTAGCTTCTCCACTGTTTTGGTTCCTATTATTTATATCCTTCTCTATTCCAAATTCTTATAATGTTGTGTTGTACATTATCATCATTATTTTTCACATTTATGGATTTTTCAATCCTTGCATATTTTCCAAATTATATTATTTTCACATCTTGATGCTATAGAAAAATTATATATATA